>NC_086444.1:1106001306-1106211306 GCF_028390025.1 Pseudophryne corroboree | reverse complement strand
CTTTAGTCCAATTTGGAAATGATCCATTGACCAAAATGCGCTGCTCCCTATTATCTAACCAATTACTGACCCAAGTGCATATTGTGCTCCCTAGCCCTATTTCTTGTAGCTTATTAAGTGAAGTGAGTGAAGCACTATATGCTGGCTTGTGCCATATTCTTCAAGTGAAGTTTTCTACCTTTTATCAATTTTGAGATGAGAGTAAAAACATTCCATGGAAACAATGCTCATTTTGTAACCTGTCAGCGAGGACAGAGCAGTGCAAGATACTATAGCACTGTCAGCTGGAGCTGCTATGTCCTTGTGCTGAGTGCCAAGATGTGATGTCAGTGATAAGTGCTGACTACTCCTGCTGACATCTCATTTTACTGTACCTCTGCTGCTTATTGGGGTGCAGAGGGGGGGGGGGATGCAACAGAGCTGATCAGCCATGGAAGTGGCATTGATTAACTTAGAAAACCAACAAGTTACAGTAATTACATGTATCTCTTTTGCCAAATGTGGTTCACATTTGGGAATTGATAATTCACTCCAAATTGACCTTTCAAGTAATTTATCACAATTTACCTTACCCAGTTTTAAAAATGCAGTTGTTTTGTACATAGGGATGATTGTATACCATTACACAAATCAAGAAAGGCCTCTACTAATGAGTACTGTACACTCCTTTATCTCCTCTGATTACATTTATTCTGCAAGTTCACAATTTGTTTTTACAAGTCCATCAGTCGCAATGACTGCGATTAAGTCACTCAATAGCCATAGTAGATATCCCAGGCTGACTATTACAAGAGCTACGGAATATTGGTTGGGGTGTTGTATGTAGAGATGACATCGAAAAATCCATCTAAACCAAATATTGGGCTGCCAACTGGAGACGGATTATTTTTCAATTCCCATCTCATATTGAGGCAAATTTACATTTTGATGAAAATGTCAGATCTCACATGTTTTGGATCACATTTTAGACTAAATTAGACATTGTGGTTAAACTTTTGCAGCAGCCACATCTGCGTCTTTATGCTAATGCTGGGCAAACTGTACGCTAATGCCTTGTGTTTTTATGCTAATGATGTGCGTCATTATGCTAATGCAGTGCACCTTTATGCTAATGCAATGTGTCTTTATGTTAATATTGTTCACCTTTATGCTAATTAGTGATGAACGGGTTCGGTTCCTCGGAATCCGAACCCCCCCGAACTTCACCCTTTTTACACGGGTCAGAGGCAGACACGGATCCTCCCGCCTTGCTCGGTTAACCTGAGCGCGCCCGAACGTCATCATCCCGCTGTCGGATTCTCGCGAGATTCGGATTCTATATAAGGAGCCGCGCGTCGCTTCCATTTTTAACTCGTGCATTGGAAATGATAGTGAGAGGACGTGGCTGGCGTCCTCTCACTTTGTTTCAGGGGGCTGCAGTGCAAATATCTTTATTCTGGGGACCAGCAGTATTATAGGAGGAGTACAGTGCAGAGTTTTGCTGACCAGTGACCACCACTATTATACGTTGTCTGCCTGAAAAACACTCCATATCTGTGCTCAGTGTGCTGCATATATCTGTGCTCACACTGCTTTATTGTGGGGACTGGGGACCAGCAGTATTATATAGCAGGAGTATAGTGCAGAGTTTTGCTGACCAGTGACCACCAGTATACGTTGTCTGCCTGAAAAACGCTCCATATCTGTGCTCAGTGTGCTGCATATATCTGTGCTCACACTGCTTTATTGTCGGGACTGGGGACCAGCAGTATTATATAGGAGGAGTACAGTGCAGAGTTTTGCTGACCAGTGACCACCAGTATTATACGTTCTCTGCCTGAAAAACGCTCCATATCTGTGCTCAGTGTGCTAAATATATATGTGCTCACACTGCTTTATTGTGGGGACTGGGGACCAGCAGTATTATATAGGAGGAGTACAGTGCAGAGTTTTGCTGACCAGTGACCACCAGTATACATTGTCTGCCTGAAAAACCGTCCATATCTGTGCTCAGTGTGCTGCATATATCTGTGCTCACACTGCTTTATTGTGGGGACTGGGGACCAGCAGTATTATATAGGAGGAGTACAGTGCAGAGTTTTGCTGATCAGTGACCACCAGTATTATACGTTCTCTGCCTGAAAAACGCTCCATATCTGTGCTCAGTGTGCTGCATATATCTGTGCTCACACTGCTTTATTGTGGGGACTGGGGACCAGCAGTATTATATAGGAGGAGTACAGTGCAGAGTTTTGCTGACCAGTGACCACCAGTATTATACGTTCTCTGCCTGAAAAACGCTCCATATCTGTGCTGCATTGTAGTATATAGTAGGAGTACAGTGCATAATTTTGCTGACCACCAGTATATAATATATAGGAATACGGTACAGAAGGCCACTGCTCTACCTACCTCTGTGTCGTCAAGTATACTATCCATCCATACCTGTGGTGCATTTCAGTTTTGCACAGTTTGCTGACCACCAGTATATAATATATAGCAGTACGGTACAGTAGGCCACTGCTCTACCTACCTCTGTGTCGTCAAGTATACTATCCATCCATACCTGTGGTGCATTTCAGTTTTGCACAGTTTGCTGACCACCAGTATATAATATATAGCAGTATGGTACAGTAGGCCACTGCTCTACCTACCTTTGTGTCGTCAAGTATACTATCCATCCATACCTGTGGTGCATTTCAGTTTTGCATAGTTTTCTGACCACCAGTATATAATATATAGCAGTACGGTACAGTAGGCCACTGCTCTACCTACCTCTGTGTCGTCAAGTATACTATCCATCCATACCTGTGGTGCATTTCAGTTGTGCGCAGTATATATAGTAGTAGGCCATTGCTACTGATACTGGCATATAATTCCACACATTAATAAATTGAGAACAAAAATGTGGAAGGTAAAATAGGGAAAGATCAAGATCCACTTCCACCTCGTGCTGAAGCTGCTGCCACTAGTCATGGCCGAGACGATGAAATGCCATCAACGTCGTCTGCCAAGGCCGATGCCCAATGTCAAAGTAGAGAGCATGTAAAATCCAAAACACAAAAGTTAAGTAAAATACCCAAAAATCAAAATTAAAAGTGTCTGAGGAGCAGCGTAAACTTGCCAATATGCCATTTACGACACGGAGTGGCAAGGAACGGCTGAGGCCCTGGCCTATGTTCATGGCTAGTGGTTCAGCTTCACGTGAGGATGGAAGCACTCATCCGCTCGCTAGAAAAATGAAAAGACTTAAGCTGGCAAAAGCACAGCAAAGAACTGTGCATTCTTCTAAATCACAAATCCCCAAGGAGAGTCCAATTGTGTCGGGTACGATGCCTGACCTTCCCAACACTGGACGGGAAGAGGTGGTGCCTTCCACCATTTGCACGCCCCCTGCAAGTGCTGGAAGGAGCACCCGCAGTCCAGTTCCTGATAGTCAAATTGAAGATATCACTGTTGAAGTACACCAGGATGAGGATATGGGTGTTGCTGGCGCTGAGGAGGAAATTGACAAGGAGTATTCTGATGGTGAGGTGGTTTGTTTAAGTCAGACACCCGGGGAGACACCTGTTGTCCGTGGGACGAATATGGCCATTGACAAGCCTGGTCAAATTACAAAAAAAATCACCTCTTCGGTGTGGAATTATTTTAACACAAATGCGGACAACAGGTGTCAAGCCGTGTGTTGCCTTTGTCAAGCTGTAATAAGTTGGGGTAAGGACGTTAACCCCCTAGGATCATCCTCCCTTATACGTCACCTGCAGCGCATTCATCATAAGTCAGTGACAAGTTCAAAAACTTTGGATGACAGCAGAAGCAGTCCACTGACCACTAAATACCTTCCTCTTGTAACCAAGCTCCTGCAAACCACACCACCAACTCCCTCAGTGTCAATTTCCTCCTTACCCAGGAAAGCCAATAGTCCTGCAGACCATGTCACTGTCAAGTCTGACGAGTCCTCTCCTGCCTGGGATTCCTCCGATGCATCCTTGAGTGTAACGCCTCCTGCTGCTGGTGCTGCTGTTGTTGCTGCTGGGAGTAAATCGTCATCCCAGAGGGGAAGTTGGAAGACCACTTGTACTACTTCCAGTAAGCAATTGACTGTCCAACAGTCCTTTGTGAGGAAGATGAAATATCACAGCAGTCATCCTGCTGCAAAGCGGATAACTCAGGCCTTGGCAGCCTGGGCGGTGAGAAACGTGTTTCCGTTATCCACCGTTAATTCACAGGCAACTACAGACTTGATTGAGGTACTGTGTCCCCGGTACCAAATACCATCTAGGTTCCATTTCTCTAGGCAGGCGATACCGAAAATGTACACAGACCTCAGAAAAAGAGTCACCAGTGTCCTAAAAAATGCAGTTGTACCCAATGTCCACTTAACCACGGACATGTGGACAAGTGGAGCAGGGCAGACTCAGGACTATATGACTGTGACAGCCCGCTGGGTAGATGTATTGCCTCCCGCAGCAAGAACAGCAGCGGCGACACCAGTAGCAGCATCTCGCAAATGCCAACTCATTCCTAGACAGGCTACGCTTTGTATCACCGCTTTCCAGAAGAGGCACACAGCTGACAACCTCTTACGGAAACTGAGGAACATCATCGCAGAATGGCTTACCCCAAATGGACTCTCCTGGGATTTGTGATATCGGACAACGCCAGCAATATTGTGCGTGCATTACATCTGGGCAAATTCCAGCACATCCCATGTTTTGCACATACATTGAATTTGGTGTTGCAGAATTATTTAAAAAACGACAGGGGCGTGCAAGAGATGCTGTCGGTGGCCCGAAGAATTGCGGGCCACTTTCGGCATTCAGCCACCGCGTGCCGAAGACTGGAGCACCAGCAAACACTCCTGAACCTGCCCTGCCATCATCTGAAGCAAGAGGTGGTAACGAGGTGGAATTCAACCCTCTATATGCTTCAGAGGATGGAGGAGCAGCAAAAGGCCATTCAAGCCTATACATCTGCCTACGATATAGGCAAAGGAGGGGGAATGCACCTGACTCAAGCGCAGTGGAGAATGATTTCAACGTTGTGCAAGGTTCTGCAACCCTTTGAACTTGCCACACGTGAAGTCAGTTCAGACACTGCCAGCCTGAGTCAGGTCATTCCCCTCATCAGGCTTTTGCAGAAGAAGCTGGAGACATTGAAGGAGGAGCTAAAACAGAGCGATTCCTCTAGGCATGTGGGACTTGTGGATGGAGCCCTTAATTCGCTTAACCAGGATTCACGGGTAGTCAATCTGTTGAAATCAGAGCACTACATTTTGGCCACCGTGCTCGATCCTAGATTTAAAACCTTCGTTGGATCTCTCTTTCCGGCAAACACAAGTCTGCAGAGGTTCAAAGACCTGCTGGTGAGAAAATTGTCAAGTCAAGCGGAACGTGACCCGTCAACAGTTCCTCCTTCACATTCTCCCGCAACTGGGGGAGCGAGGAAAAGGCTAAGAATTCCGAGCCCACCCGCTGGCGGTGATGCAGGGCAGTCTGGAGCGAGTGCTGACATCTGGTCCGGACTGAAGGACCTGCCAACGATTATGGACATGTCGTCTACTGTCACTGCATATGATTCTCTCACCATTGAAAGAATGGTGGAGGATTATATGAGTGACCGCATCCAAGTAGGCATGTCAGACAGTCCGTACGTATACTGGCAGGAAAAAGAGGCAATTTGGAGGCCCTTGCAGAAACTGGCTTTATTTTACCTAAGTTGCCCACCCTCCAGTGTGTACTCTGAAAGAGTGTTTAGTGCAGCCACTCACCTTGTCAGCAATCAGCGTACGAGGTTACTTCCAGAAAATGTGGAGAAGATGATGTTCATCAAAATGAATTATAATCAATTCCTCTGTGAAGACATTCACCAGCAATTGCCTCCAGAAAGTACACAGGGACCTGAGATGGTAGATTCCAGTGGGGACGAATTAATAATCTGTGAGGAGGGGGATGTACACAGTGAAAGGGGTGAGGAATCGGAGGATGATGATGAGGTGGACATCTTGCCTCTGTAGAGCCAGTTTGTGCAAGGAGAGATTGATTGCTTCTTTTTTGGTGGGGGCCCAAACCAACCAGTCATTTCAGTCACAGTTGTGTGGCAGACCCTGTCGCTGAAATGATGGGTTTGTTAAAGTGTGCATGTCCTGTTTATACAACATAAGGGTGGGTGGGAGGGCCCAAGGACAATTCCATCCTGCACCTCTTTTTTCTTTCATTTTTCTTTGCATCATGTGCGGTTTGGGACTATTTTTTTGAAGTGCCATCCTGCCTGACACTGCAGTGCCACTCCTAGATGGGCCACGTGTTTGTGTCGGCCACTTGTGTCGCTTAGCTTAGCCATCCAGCGACCTTGGTGCACCTCTTTTTTTCTTTGCATCATGTGCTGTTTGGGGACTATTTTTTTGAAGTGCCATCCTGTCTGACACTGCAGTGCCACTCCTAGATGGGCCACGTGTTTGTGTCGGCCACTTGTGTCGCTTAGCTTAGCCATCCAGCGACCTTGGTGCACCTCTTTTTTTCTTTGATTCATGTGCTGTTTGGGGACTATTTTTTTTAAGTGCCATCCTGTCTGACACTGCAGTGCCACTCCTAGATGGGCCAGGTGTTTGTGTCGGCCACTTGGGTCGCTTAGCTTAGTCATCCAGCGACCTCGGTGCAAATTTTTTTGGACTAAAAATAATATTGTGAGGTGTTCAGAATAGACTGAAAATGAGTGGAAATTATGGTTATTGAGGTTAATAATACTATGGGATCAAAATGACCCCCAAATTCTATGATTTAAGCTGTTTTTGAATCCAAAACACACCCGAATCAGACAAAAAAATTTCAGGGAGGTTTTGCCAAAACGCGTCCGAATCCAAAACACGGCCGCGGAACCGAATCCAAAACCAAAACACAAAACCCGAAAAATGTCCGGTGCACATCACTAATGCTAATGCGATGTGTCTTTATGCTAATGCGATGTGTCTTTTTGCTAATGCTGTGTGTCTTTATGCTGATGCAATGCATGTTTATGCTAATGCCGTGCATGTTTATGCTAATGCTGTGCATCTTTATGCTATTACCGATGTGAGCAGTTCTGTGTCTTAAGTCGCAGCTACTGCTAGTGACACGCCCGGGACACTCCTGCCTCTAGCATGCCATTCCCCTGTTACCTTCGAGGAATGCCCGCTGAAAATAAATCTGTGTCCAAATGTGTTCTATGCCTCTGAGTAGTAACTATGGGGACCCATATGCAGTGAGACTCGGATACAAGCTCAGACTTAAAACATTGGCCACTTGCACCTAACATCGCCACTGCGTCCACCTCTAAATCAGGCCCAATGTGTGTAGCAAATGGCATTTCTGTATTAATGTACAGCAGGATCTTATCTTATGATACCAGCCAGGCTCGGACTCAGGGCCGTCTTTTCGTATGGGCTCAATGGGCTCTTGCCCAAGGGCCCCAAGAGAATAAGGGCCCTAGGCTGATAGCTGAGAGTCCCCTCTTTCCAGGGGTACCAGATTTTTGAAAATCGGCTCTGGGGAACCAGAGATATCCGACTTGAAAGCATTGGTCCCCATCCAAGCCTGTTAATTGCTCTTCCCAGCCAGATATTTCGGGTTCTGTCTGACTTTGAGTATTTCTAAGGGTATAAGCCAAGAGCTGGGACTCTCCCCTTTTAGTGGACACTGGCAGCTTGTCTCTACTATACCCAGAACCAGAGATATCAGCCTTCAAGCAGCTGGTCCCTGCTCCAGCTCCACACGCCTAAAAATGCAGTTGTATATATTCATTGGTGAATTGCTCTGGCTCCTGAACTCTGATCCCCAAGTCCCCAGAACCTTCTGAAAGGTGGGACTCTTTAGTATTTTATTCCATTCAAAGCTAAGAAATATATTTTCAGGAACTTGAGATATCTGCAGTCAAGCAAGCTGCCCTCCCACCGTAAAATTATAAATGTTAAGCCCACTCCACTAGCCACCCCTCCCCTACGTATTAAACACCCCCCTACCACCATGGAAGTCATGTACCAGGGCTTCTTCATTCAGCCCAATGCCCCCTTCTACAGTTTAGCCCCATCTGTGCAGTAAAGGAGTAATTAGCAGAAATGACTGCTTCAGGTCCTACATGCTGAGCGGAAGATAGAACACCCCCTACTGCCCGCGGGACATCAAAGCTGCTGCTGATAGCTCCTCCAACCCCTACCGCTGGAGCATGGGTAGGGGGCCCAATGCATTGCTGTGCCCAGGGGCCCACACTGCTGTTAAGACGGCTCTGCTCGGACTGGCCCACAGGGGTACAGGGGAAACCACCGGTAGGCCCCACTGCCAGGGGGCCCTCCTCTAGGGATCAGGTTCTAGACTGTGCACTTGAATTATATATTATACATATGTTACCTTATACTGCACAGGATTATGATGTATTCTCTACAGTACATTGCTGTCATTAATCTGGCACATTATCATGCATGCACTAGCATTAATTACTATATAAATTATCAAGGAGTCCAGACCAGGTACTCTATAATGGTTAGCCAAACCTCTGTGGTGGCTGGCCACACCCCCTTTGGAGGCTGGCCACACCTCTAATCATGGGCCTCTACAACTGCATACCCCCGGTGGGCCCTTCATGCTCCAGTCCGACACTGGCCAATATTTACTAATATTCGTGTTTGAGTCGGTTTGTGTAGTGTTTAAACTCGTTTTGTATCGGGTGCATTTTCATGCAACTTTTTGAATCCATATACGCAAAGTTACGAAGCAGTCGACTATATTGTTTTCGTGTTTTCCGATGTCGATGCCAGTTGTTGTTTTTTGGTACATTTACGGCCGTCATTGTCGTTTGCGTACGTGTTTTTGATGTATTTGCTGTTTTTTTTCCTAAGTTAAACGCGGCAGGGGTTTTTTTTATTCGCGGCCGCATTTTCACTTTCAGTTTTGATTTTCATCCCCGTTCGTGATTGGTTGTGTTTCAGATGGTAGGAGTGTCTGTGCGCAACCATATAAATACGCCCCAAACCGTCCGCACCTCGTGGGTTTAGTTAGTGGTGAGTAGGAGGGAGGTTGTGCTGTGGAGGTAGGTGAATTTGTGGTTTGAAGAGGAGTGGTGGTAGCGATTTCTGAGTGTGGAATTGTGTTTGAAAGTCGTCTTGTCATTCTTGTTGTCTTGTATTTTGTGGTTTTGTCTCATTTTTAGTACAAGTTATTTTTCTTTATAGTACCTTGTCAGTGTGTGTGTGTGTGTGTGTGTGTGTGTGTGTGTGTGAGTTGTGTAGTGGTAGTGGAGGAGTGTGTTGTTTGTCTTTTATTTTTCCTGTGTTAACTGTTTACACACACAATTATGTGTGACTCAGAGGTGGAGGGTGTGAGTGAGGGGGAGGAGGTTGGTCAGGTGGAGGAGGTGAGTGTTAGTGAGGTTAGTGAGGTGGAGGAGGTGGGTGAGGTTGCTGCAGCAGCCTCAAGTGATAGTGACAGTCAGAGTGCTCCGCAGCCACGCACCACTACTAAGACTGGGCGGAATGTTAAGTTTAGTTTTGCGGCATTGGTGCGTGAGCTGATGAAGTATCAGCGGCAGCTATTTGGCCCGGAGTCCACCAAGGTGCCAACACGGAGGAAGACGGTGTTGTGGGCGAAAGTAGTTGCTGCTGTCAATAGTGAGGGGGTGGTCAAGCGGACAGAGGACACGTGCCGCAAACGGTACTATGACATGTCAACGTGTCATATGTACGACGTGTCAAGTCCAAAATGGCCAAGGAGGCCAAGTCGGCTCGGAAAAAAGGTGGTGGGCAGCCCTATATTGCAAGTTATCTGGAGTATGAGGAGCCCATGCGGAGTGTAATCCCTCCAGAAGTTGTCTCTGCAACCCATGTCCGGGATTCAGATAGGCCCAGGAAGAATGGTGAGCATGTGTTTTTTTTTATATATATATATATATATTTTTTTATTATTTTTTTTTTTTTTTAATGTGTGTCATGTGACGTTGCATATTACTCCCATCTTCTAGTGTGTGTCAGCAAATACATTGTTTTGGTTAATGTTTTATATAAAAGTCAATGTAACCTCTTACTTTATTGTATGTCATGTGTTTTTCAGGCAGTTTTTTTGCATGAGTAGTTTGGACTTGGTGTGTCTCTGAATTGTCCTGCAATAATGTTTTCCTGTTTTTTTTTTTGGGAATTTAAAATTGTGACTATGTTTTATATTTAAGTGATCCATCTGGTTTTGTTTAAAAAAAGTGGTTGTGATGTTAGAGGCTGGAGTACTGGAAAGTGGTTTGGGAACCACTTACATGTGTAATGTCATCTTTAGATAATGTTATGGGGTTTATTTAAATATTTTTTTAAAATTTTTGTTGTTTGCTTGTATTTGTACCGTGACACCACACTGCAGTGTTTTTTATTAAATAAATTGCTGCATTTTGTTTTTGCTCATATAGTGGTAATGTGTCTTTGGAGTGCCACATCACAGAGCAAATTAGATAATGCATCTGTAATATTTTTCCTACCAATACAAAATGAATTTGTTTGTTTTTTTGAATTTTTAAAAACCTTTCCTTGAACTTGTGGCCTATGTCAGTGTCCTGTACATGTTTTCCTGTGTTGATGTTGCCATAGTGCATATGTGTTTTGGTCATTGTTGTTTTTTTTTATTTTTTTCAGTTCCTTTTTTTTTTTTTTTTAAAGCCAAGCATTTCTAAAAGAAAATTTTTTTATAAGCATAATAGGTGGATGTATACACAATAGCATGATTTTTTATTATAATTCATTTTATACAGTGTCTGAAAAAAGCAGCACTCCTCGTCGGACAGTTACTCCTATCACATCTGATGATGATGACGCCGCGGAAGCAGGTAAAGTGTCCATTGTAGTATAGGGTATGCTTGTAAAGGAATGGCCATAACCAAATTGCACTTTCATTAAAAGGTCCATCAAAAGAAGTATGGAGCAGCAGAAGTGGCACTTCTGAAAGACATCACCACAAAAAACCTGTGGTCGAAAAGAAAGCAAGGTCGTATGTCCCGGCCCAAACACAGCAGGCTATCCCGCCACGAAGATTATCGTCCGTATGTTCTGTCCCCCCACTCCAAATTTTGGACACACCTCCAAGGCGTCATCCACACTCCCCTCATCTTGATTGTGAGTATCAAACTGAAAAAAATGTGTAAAAATTCAGTACGTAATCTAAAAAATTCATAACCGCATTAAGTCAAAACACATCAAAAAAGTAAATACTTACCGCAGTAAGTAAAAGCTGAAATGTAATCCAATCTAAATGTCCTTGTCCACATCCAGTAAAGATATGTATGTCCACTTGAGCCATACAGTATGACATTGTGTGTAAGATGCTGCAACAAAAAAGCATGTTTGTTTTTATGAAAAAAGTAAGGTTTTTTTCCAACATTTCACATGTGTGTTTGAGGTAACATTGCAAAATACATATAAAAACATTACTATGTTTGTTTGAACAAAGCTATAAGGTAAGACATTATGTATTCCAATGTGTTTTTATGGTGGAGTATGTGTGAGCTACAAAATAAATAAAGTGTTTGCTTTCACAATTAAGTAACCAGACACATTTGCCACAAACAGGCATATGTATGTATTTAAGCTATGAGTGATGATGTTGCTAGCCAGAATAGTTGAAAGCAACAGTGAATCACATGTGTTCCATGTGGTAAATTTACTAAGATGGGCATTCTATTGAAGATGGGATGTTGCCCATAGCAACCAACCACATTCCAGGTATTATCTTCTAGAAGGTGCTAGATAAATGAGAAGTAGAAGCTGATTGTTTGCTATGGGCAACATCCCATCTTAAATATAACTCCCATCTTAGTAAATTGCCCCCCATGTGTAGTGATTTGTTTACATTTCTCAAACATATGGCTAGCTAACGGAGATTTAATTAACATTTCAGCTTCGAGTCCTGGGAACAGCATCCCTCCGCAACAACAGCAACACAGTGACATGGAGGAGACAAACATCTTAGAAATGCAGCCATTAATGCAAGGAATGAGCCCCCCAGCACCTGTGAGTACACCACCACAGCAAAGCACACCACCACCACAACACAGCCCAACAACACCAGGAACACAAGGCCCTGATCAGGTGTTTTGGACAGCAGGCCACTAATGAAGATTGCCTATGTAAGCAGACACAAATGTTTGCAAGCCTACCATCTCACCTCAGAAGAATATCAAGAAATCTGAGTAGACAAAATAAGCAAACAACCAGAATAGGCAATACCATGGAACTCATGCGTACAGACATTACACAGGTCATGGGCAACTTACAGCGCATAATGGAAGAACAGCACAGACAGCAGCAAAGTTACATGAGCATTTTCCAAAACAATCATAAGATTAATGAAAGTTTATTCAGAATAGTAGACAATCAAAATGCTGCTACACGTGAACTCAATGCCACCCTCACTAACCTGAATGAAACACTCAGATGCATGCACCAACCGCAAACAAGCAGTAGTTCTGGTACGACTACTCCAAATGTCACACCAGTCTCATCACCACCAAGACGCTCCACCAGAGCACGACAACATGACAGTGCTAAAGGCAAAGGGCAGTACAGGCAGCCACCAAATTAAAAAAAAAAAAAACAAGTTAGACATTTGTGATAAGTAACTCAAAAAAGTTAGCAAGTGTTTTTGTTGCTAAATAATATAACACTTAGGTCCTTGACCCTTATTTCAACATCATTAATTATAAGTGGCACAAAAATTATTCTAAATTTTGGACGAACATTTATTCAAAACCATTTTTATTTGGTATTGGAGGCGGGAAATGTTTATGGAGCCACACATACATGTTAGCAGGAAGTAAACTGACCCCTTGATTTTTTTCTAATCATTACTCTTTCTAGATTCCAATCATTCTCTTTGCCTGCAGATACAATAATTGCCAGCCAGGCAGAATGTCTTTAGCAGGAAGTAAACTGACCACTTGATTTTTTTCTAATCATTACTCTTTCTAGATTCCAATCATTCTCTTTGCCTGCAGACAATCCAAAATACAATGTTAGTGATACATATCTTAGCTATCTTATCTATACAACATTACAAGAAGAACACAATTGAGTTGCGTAAAAAGCTTGTAATATGTTGCCTTTGTTTTGTTTGAAAAACATTGTCCAAATGAATGTCAGTATTGTTGGGACATGTTTGTGTGTGTTTAAAATTATTAAGAATGTTTTGACACGTGATGCAGAAACAAACAAATATGTAATTTAACAACAAAAAGCACAAACTGTGTATAATAATGTACATGTGTGGCAAACTGTGTATTTACTTACACATCATCAAGTTTACAGCATCAAACATTAGGAAATAAAATATTCCTGATTACAGTAAGTTTGTGTGTCTTAAATATAATGGTGCATCACACATAGGGACACATGTATTCCTCAAGGCTAACATATTATATGTTGAGGAGTGTTTTTTGGGAACACAGGTTCGCAAACTCGGCCCTCAGGAACCCACACAGTGCATGCTTTGCAGGTCTCCTCACAGAATCACAAGTGACATAATTAGCTCCACCTGTGAACCTTTTAACATATGTCTGTGAGTAATTCATACACCTGTGCTTCTACTGGGTTTCGTGAAAAACATGCACTGTGTGTGGTCCCGAGGGCTGAGTTTGTGAACCTGTGCATTAGGACGTTACACACAATGATAAAGTGAAATACTAAATGGATGATGTGGGCTTGTAAGAAATTAGCACTCCAAGTTTATGATCACTTATCCAGATTTAATGCATGCCACTCATAATCTGTTGTTTTGAGATTAAAAATACACACAATACACATGCGACATTTGTTTTTCATATAGCGAGGGTATGTTTGTATGTGTCAAGGAGACAGACACATTCTGAGTAATGGTTTTGGTGATAAAAAACAAAACATCTATTTATGATTACACAAAAAAAGAAATAAGCAAACCAAGCTTACCTTAGAAATAGCGATTGATGATCTGTTGCCTAACCTGCCTCCCTACATCAGTACTCCAAGTATCACCAGATGTCTCTAATTCCTCTGCTTGCTGGCTGCTTTCTTCCTCCTCCTCCTCCTCCTCAACATGTGGCAGATGTTGTTGCAAACACATGTTATGAAGAAAGCAGCAGCAGAACACAATTTGAGTCACCTTGGAGGGACTATACAACAAAAGGCCACCAGACTTATCCAGACACCGAAACCTAGATTTCAGCACACCAAAACATCTTTTTATCACATTCCGCGTGGACTTATGTGCATGATTGTAATTGTGTTCAGCAGGGGTATCAGGTCGGGAAAATGGAGTTAGAAGCCAAGAGAAACAGCCATATCCTCCATCACCTAAAAGACAGATATAGTAACATGATTCATGTTAAGATACAGCAACACATAAGTAACACACTGTGGGGCAGATGTATTAACCTGAAGAAGGCATAAGGAAGTGAAAAACCAGTGATATGTGCAAGGTAATAAAGGCAGCAGACAATCTGTTCCTAAATGTTAATTTACTTATTGGAGGTGATTGACTGGTGCCTTTCTCACCTTGCACAGATCACTGGTTTCACACTACCTTATGCCTTCTACAGGTTAATACATCTGCACCTGTATTTGGACAAAGTATACGCAGGCCTACACATATCAAATTACATACCCAGCAGCCATCCATCTGGCATTTGTCCGTCCTCAAACTTGTCAAAGAGGGATGACTGACTGAGGATGAAGGAGTCATGGCAGCCCCCAGGGTAACCAGCAACAACACTCATTATTCTGAGATTTGCATCACAAACCACCTGCACATTTGTGGAGTGCTCGAAATGGCGGTTTGTATATATGTGCTGCCTGCCCCTAGGTGGTCTCAGCTGAATTTTGTGTGCAATCTATGGCTCCAAGAACATTGGGCATGCCAGCCAGCTCATAGAAATCTACCCTGACGGCATGCCACTGAGACTCCTGGGTAGGGAAGCAGATTGAGGCCTCGATGTGGGGCTGCAAAACAGCCAACACCTGTGTGTACATTTTAAAGAACAATAAACATGAGATTTTAGGACAGAACTGGCCACCGAGAAATTAAAACAAACACAAAACAGAAGAGGTCGTTAGGTATACATCACCTGGGTTAAGACTCTGGAAAATGAGGGCTGTGAGATTCCTATGACATCCCCAGACAGCCTGAAAGCTGCCAGTAGCCAGAAAGTGCAACACAGCCAGGAGTTTGTGCAGGCCTGAAACAGGGCGAGAGCGTGCTGTCTCAGTGTCTAGGCCCAGTTTGACAAGGTCATAGAGACGGAAAATGTTGTTACGATTTAGACGGAACATCTGTATGATCTTATCATCGGACAATGCGTTCAAGTTTAAACGCCCCCTAAAAAAATGAGGCCTGCGCAGCCTCCGCGGAACCTGTACAACCTGCTGACCATGTTCAGTTTCTTGGCCCTGGTTACTTACAGGCTGATGTCTGAGTCTGAGGAATCCCACAGCACACAAAAGATCACTGGCCCGCAGTCCTGCTGCCATTTCTTGAGTGTAGGTGTATTGAAATGGGCCTAACATCCTTTTATAGGCATCCTAATTCAGGTGTGAGTGATTTTTAATTTGCAACACATGTAAACACGACTGAAAAAAGCAGGTCTATTTTTTTGGCCGCTTTTTTTAACGAATCGCAAAAAAATACGACCGCATTTGAGCACTCAGAGACTAACACCCAAATACGAATGAATAGTGAATTCCCGTATTCTATGAAATAACAGCCGCGTTTGACCGATGGTCTATTCATTCGTATTTCGGAACGTTGTCATTCAAACCATTACGAATAGACCAGACACTGCCGAGATTGGTGCTTAGTGAATTCCCGGATTGGGACTTAGAAAAAAAAAACACAAATCGGCCAAACTCGGAATTTTAGTAAATACTGGCCACTGATCCCAGCTGTCATTAAGATTAGACAGTACAATATGTGCAGAGTTTAGTTAGGTGGTTGTTGGTCTGGAAAATGCAGTGGTGTACAGATGTGTCCTTACTTATTTTTGCTGCTGCATATAGCAGTGTGTCCTGCAGCATGCTGCAGCCCTCATAGCAGTGCGTGATACAGCGGGAGCACGCATACTCACACTCTTGAGACCGCACTCCATGCTAGAGTATGCCGTCCGTGATGTAAACACATTGCAGGCAACACATCTGTATTTACTGTATAATGGGTGCAAGGCCCACACTGCACACCTTGCATCCATTTCTTGAATGCTTACCTCTCCAGAGTCCCACATCGGGAGCAGTAGCACTGCACAAGTCATCATAAAAATGGCACAGCGGCCATTTTCCTGGCATTTTGCACATGCATACTACTTTCTGGCACAGCACTAGGGTCTCCTAGTGACCCTAGTGATTAGAAAGTACTGCACTGCCGGCTAGAGAGGAGGGGGCACAGATGGAGACTGCACAAAAGCCTCCTCCTCTTCACAGAAGCACTTTCCTACAATGAAACATTTTTCTATGTGTCCAAATCCAAATGTTATATTGTCAAAGGTATTGTCTACAGTATGTGATCAATATCTGATCATTGGCAGCTTTTGTCCAATAGCAGCATTGTCACTACTGCTGTATACAATTGTCCCATTCCACCCCCCCACAATAAAAAAGCATTTTCCCTTTAAATATGCGATCGTAGTGTTATACTGTCAAGGGTGTCTGTGGGAGGTGTATTATTTACTATCACATCTGTGGTAGCCAGCGCAAACAAAAATAGGTGTCACATAATTTATGAAACTGACATCCTATCAGGCACTGCTGTGGCACCATGTTTCTTATGTGTCATATATTTTATAAAGCTGCAATGTGTTTGTGCCGCTGCTCTGTCATTATATTTAGCCAGTCAGCTCGCTGTAGCCTTTGGTCATTCTTATTGAAAATATTGACAGTTGCAAGTTATTGAAAAATTGAATTTAGAATCATTTTAATGACTGTAAATTAAAGTTAATAATAGAAATACTAAAATAGGAAATAAAAGAGCTCTCCAAAGTACATGATGTTAGAGAAATCTGCATATATCTTTCTGCACCTATTGTATTGAAACTGCAAAAAACTTGTCCTGACTCACACAGACTGCAGCACAGTCGATCTCAATTTATCTGCTGCAATTAAGGGTGGCCAATGTTACATAAAGACACAGTGGAGGTTGTTACTACATTTTAGGTCTTCATTCATTTTTGAAGTGTGTTACCGCATTGTCGCAAAGTATCACAAGGCAGCTGAGATGAGTAGGGTGGTTGATATGACAACCGGGTGTTCAACTACTGTAAATCCCATGAGTCACTGATGCCATACAGAGAGAGAGAACCATTGGGCGCTTGGGGACAGCATCATCATACGCGCACGCAGGGGGAGATTCTGAGTAGCTAAACCCCCCCCCCCCCTGGCCGCCGATCCATCAGCACTGCCGTCCGTTGTTTTTTTTGTTTTGTTTTTTTAGGAGAAGCTTATATGCAGCAGCTCCCTCCTCCTTACACTGTCCGAGTGACAGTGAGAACCGGGCTGCTGGCTGCCTGTAGGGGGAGCTGCAGCGGAAGCGCGCAACTCCTCTCAGGCAGTTCAAGGGGCCATGAGACATCACAGAGCTGCTAGGTGAGGCAGTGGCTGCTGTCTACGGCTCCCACTGTGTGAGTGTATGTGACTGCAGAAGCAAGGTGCATCTCTTACATACTATATGTGTGTGGGGGCGAGGGGGATTTTATAATAAATTTTACCAATTACTGCAGTAGTTTGTGAGTTGCCATGTGTAAGGTTGAGAAGGGGGTTCTGCATACTGTTAATGGGTGTGTGTATTACTATGTAAATGTATAGTGTGTGTGTAACTATATATATTTATGCAGTGTGTGTGTAACTATGTATGTACAGTATGCTGTGTGCATGTATAATGTGTGTGTGTGTGTGTGTGTGTGTGTGTGTGTATATATATGTAACCCTATCTTATCATCCAATCCCTGATGTTGTGTGGTTACTATGTAATAAATTAGGAGTGCCTCCACCCAAGCTTTAGTAAAATCCCGGGCTCGCTTGGGAAAGCCTTAAAAGAGTAATAAATGTTACCCCTTTGGTGAATATTACATATAACCCTAACCTTTACAAACTTTGTGATGTTGTTTTAGACCCGTCGGAGAACTCTGGACTGGAAATTCGATACTTTTTTATTATACTGCAGAATATCACAATTTTATAATTCAGGTAAGGGGGAATCCCACACAATGTATAATAATTAATAAGGCAACGATAATATGCTATAATCTAAACTACCCTTTCCCTCTATACAATCTTGGCTGCATGCATATACAAAAAATTATACCGGTTTGTTAAAAAAAACTATAACATCAATAATAACTCAAAGCTCTTTCACTATAGAGCTATTAATAGTAGTACTAGTCCCTGCGAAAGATATCACGTCCCTAGTTAAGTTTTATCTTGTTATTGAGATGAATAACACGTTGGTGCACTGTTGGGGCCCTTGACGGAGATAGATGCTATTCTGGTAACTCTATTCGTGTAACTTGCTATCCAACTGATATCTACCCGAATGCGGGATAGGTCGGTTCTCCAATGAACGAGGTCTATCAGTCAATGTTGAATTGTACAGTATAATTCCCTTGTAGCTGACCTCTGATAGTTGGAGGGCCCAGCTACCAGCTATAATGGGGCTTGTGAGGACACTATACTTATAGATGAGTTTAGTTAAGAGACTTGACTCTTGATCGGATGAGGACTGGCCGTTAAATGCAAAGTGTCACTCCCGGTTAGAGGGGATACTTCCGTATGCCTAGCTCCTCCCTCTGGGCAGCGTTAGTTTAATGATCAGGGTCTGCTGTATGCATAACATGAGGGCCAGGGAAATATCAATCTTCCGCGGTTGCGGAGTCACAGCGAGTACTGAGAATTGTCTCTTGCATCTCTCTCCCTCAATTCTATATGTAAGTTCAGTGTGTACTGTGCTCAACTAAAGGGGTTAATTCCTCTATCCCTCTAGTGTAAAAATGGGGGTGTTTGTCACTCACTCTTCCATGTTCATATTCTTCCCTGAGGTATGCGCTGAATACCAGAGATGTGGCTCTTTAGTCTGGAGACCACTCCCCCAGGCGGCTCTCCCTAATGCTGCTCTGTCCGTACCTTAGGGATGCAAACCAGGAGGCTGTATCGGGGCTGATCTCCTCCTACAGGGCGGCCCCTGGTAACACTGCTGCCGCTGCTGCGCTGAGTGTTGTTTAGCGGTCACAACCTCCGTCCCGGCTCTTTCTGCTCAACGCGGTCCGGGGAGTTGCTCGGGTACCCGCTGACTGGCTTCTCTTCACCTCGGGGTGTGTCAAGTATCTCTCCCCACAGGCTCCGTGATCGCGGTTCTCCAAGCATACCGCTGCCCCGTCTTACATACAAGGTACCGTCGTCACACTCTCCCCTCGTCTGGCTCGTCCTCTCTCTTCTCGTCAGTTCGTCTCACGAGCTCCCAACGGTCCTCTCCTTTTATTCCATCCCCCTGGGGCCCCTTGTGCAGGGCTACTAGAAGCTTCTTCCCTCGTGCAGGGCTACTAGAAGCTTCTCTACAGCTCACGCTCCACTAATGCTACCATACACCATATAATTATACACAGCACATAAATGTCAATATTATTAGCCTATAATATAATAGTTTTGTCATACACATATATACAAAGGTGCCTATATTAGCTATACTTTCTTAGCCTATATATATATATATATATATATATATATATATAGAGGGCTACATATATATATATATATATATATATATATATGTATAGTGTGAATGTATGTATATATGCTGTGTGCATGTATAGTGTGTGTAACTATTTATGTATGCTGTGTGCATGTGTTCGGTGTGCATATATACTGTGTGTGTATGTATATATGCTGTATGTATGGTGTGTGTATATGTATATATGCGTATATACTGTGTGTATGTATATATGCTGTATGCATGTATACTGTGTATGTATATATGCCGTGTGCACATATATACTGTGTGTATGCTGTGTGCATGTATACTGTATGTATGCTGTGTGCATATATATATATATATATATATATATATATATTTGCTGTGTGTATGTACAGTGAGTGTGTGTATGCTGTGTGCATGCATACTATGTATGTATGTATGTATGTATGTATGCATGTATACTGTGTGTATGCTGTGTGCATGTATACTGTATGTGTATGTATGACGTGTGCATGTAAACTGTGTGTACGTATGTATGCTGTGTTTGTAAGTATGCTACTATTCAGTATGTGTGTGTATATGTCTATGTACAGAGGTTCTGTGTGTGTGTGTGTGTGTGTGTGTGTGTGTGTGTGTGTGTATATATATATATATATATACACACACACACACACACACACACACACACACACACACACACCTTGTGCAGTGTGCTGGCTACTCAATTACGAACACACACATGTACGAAACCCCCCCCCATGAAAGTCCTGCGTTTGCCACTGATCATGTGTTGGAGTCAGGAGAGACCTGTGGCATGAGGAGGGGCATTAGGCTGTGCTAAACGCTCTGTGAGGAGAGCTCTGAGAGGTTGGTGCCATGTCTGCTTCTGTCACTGAGGTACCTTGGTGAGAGGTGTGAACTGGGTGTGTGCCATAGAGAAAGGGAGTGATTCCCTAAAAGAGCTGTTCAAGGGCCTGATCATTGTCTATATTGGCTGCAGGGTGTACCCTCACATGGGATCTTGCGTTCAAGTGGTCCTACACCGCCATTGCACCCATGATGTGGCCACACTGCCCTTGCACCCATGTGGTGACCATTTAACCAGAGACTTGCACATGAGCACTAGAGAAGGCATGAGGAACATGACGTGGGCTCCATGTTCTTGGAGACCTGTGCATGTGCATTAGACTCTGGTATAATACCAGAGCCTACTGCATCGCAGAGAGGAGGGGTCCTCGCTGAGTATGCACATGGACCCCATCCTCTCCTAAACCACCTCTGGGCCTGATGCTGTAAAGTAATTTGTGAGGTGCCAGAGCATGGCAGAATATAGCAGCTTTACATATACACAAAAAAAGGATTTTTTTTTCCTGAAAACTTAGCGACCTAATGTAGTTAATCCTTCAGGCATAGAGGTCACTACAGTGGAAAGCTGTTTTTAAGTCATTATCTCCTATAGAAACTATCTTTTGACAAAATTAGTGCATTGTGTCCTCTTCTTAGGACCGCTACCAAATTAGAAGGTATGCCACCTAGCGGGGCAGCTTTTAATGTTTACAAAAACAATAAAGGCAAAATAAAATGGCAGAGAAAAGTTGACCCGCACCAAGAAAATCTGTTTTCTCAAAGATAACAGTGCAGGCAAAATAAATAAATAGGGCATAATATGGTAGATGTTTTGCTCAAATTCTCTATTTTTTTCCACAGCTGATGTAAAATAATTTGTCCACTTCAGTGGTCATCATGCAATATAAAGATCCACACTGTGTGCTATGCTTAACCAGGCATATAGGCATAACATACATATTTGGCTCATATAATAGCCATATATTCCAGTTTTGACAACTGATAGTCTTTCTGTCCAGGGTGCTTCTCCAACTTTCTTCCTCTAACCCCATTGAATAGACGCTGTGCGCATATTCAATGCTGCTCCAACTGCCCCCCCCCCCCCATCAAGGGACACTGTGTCCTGTGGGTGGGACAGTAAAAAAAAATGGCACTGTGCCGCGAAAATTGGGACAGTTGTGAGGTATAGGAGAGGGGTGTTGCTGTCACTGTCACTCTGTTCTAGAAGGAGAGAGGGCTGTAGCTGCTATCACTGTCGCTCTGTTCTACAAGGGGAGAGGGGTGCTGCTGCTGTCACTGTGTTGGGGGGTGGAGGGGGAAAGATGAGAGCTGCTGTTATGGACTCTACATAAACACTTCTCTGTATAATCTTCCAGAAGTGTAACAAAGATGACTATCTCTTTTTTGTAAATTATATGCATCACTCCTCCCTGGAGTGATGCATAATGATGCAGGATAATGTATATTTCAAGTAATGACTGGGGCTGTGGGCACGCAAAGTGTTTTCATCCAGACAAAAGAATTGGAATCATGGACTGACTGTCAACAGTACAATTTACATAAATAAATAACCAGCAGGGGGTTCAGTATGAAATCCCAACTGCCGGGATGCTGGCAGTTGAAATACCAATGCCGAAATACTGACAGAATCCCAACCCTGAGCGCAGCATGTCCCTTAGCAAGATTACTGTGCTCACCATGCTTTGGGCCCGGTGGAGACCTTAGGTCGCTACACTTATCTATTCCCTCTTGGGTGGTTGTGTGGTAGCAGCATCTAGCAAATGCCAACTCATTCCTAGGCAGGCTACACTTTGTATCACCACTTTCCATAAGAGGCACACAGCTGACAACCTCTTAGGGAAATTTAGAAACATCATCGCAGAATGGCTTACCCCAAATGGACTCTCCTGGGGATTTGTGACATCGGACAACGCCACCAATATTGTGCGTGCATTACATGTGGGCAAATTCCAGCACGTCCCATGTTTTGCACATACATTGAATTTGGTGGTGCAGAATTATTTAAACAACGACAGGGGCGTGCAAGAGATGCTGTCGGTGGCCCGAAGAATTGCGGGCCACTTTCGTCATTCAGCCACCGCGTGCCGAAGACTGGAACACCAGCAAATACTCCTGAACCTGCCCCGCCATCATCTGAAGCAAGAGGTAGTAACGAGGTGGAATTCAACCCTCTATATGCTTCAGAGTATGGAGGAGCAGCAAAAGGCCATTCAAGCCTATACACCTGCCTACGATATAGGCAAAGGAGGGGGAATGCACCTGACTCAAGCGCAGTGGAGAATGATTTCAACGTTGTGCAAGGTTCTGCAACCCTTTGAACTTGCAACACATGAAGTCAGTTCAGACACTGCCAGCCTGAGTCAGGTCATTCCCCTCATCAGGCTTTTGCAGAAGCAGCTGGAGAGATTGAAAGAGGAGCTTAAATGGAGCGATTCCGCTAGGCATGTTGGACTTGTGGATGGAGCCCTTAATTCGCTTAACCAGGATTCATGGGTGGTCAATCTGTTGAAATCAGAGCACTACATTTTGGCCACCGTGCTCGATCCTAGGTTTAAAGCCTATGTTGTATCTCTCTTTCCGGCAGACACAAGTCTGCACATGTTCAAAGACCTGCTGGTGAGCCACTTGTCAACTCAAGTGGAACGTGACCCGTCAACAGCTCCTCCTTCACATTCTCCCGCAACTGGGACTGTGAGGAAAAGGCTAAGAATTCCGAGCTCACCCGCTGGTGGTGATGCAGGGCAGTCTGGAGCGAGTGTTGACATCTGGTCCGGACTGAAGGACCTGCTAATGATTACTGACATGTCGTCTACTGTCACTGCATATGATTCTGTCACCATTGAAAGAATGGTGGAGGATTATATGAGTGACAGCATCCAAGTAGGCATGTCAGACAGTCCGTACGTATACTGGCAGATAAAAGAGGCAATTTGGAGGACCTTGCACAAACTGGCTTTATTTTACCTAAGTTGCCCCCCCCCCCTCCAGTGTGTTTAGTTCAGCCGGTCACCTTCTCAGCAATCGGCGTACGAGGTTACTTCCAGAAAATGTGGAGAAGATGATGTTCATCAAAATGAATTATAATCAATTCCTCCGTGGAGACATTCGCCAGCAATTGCCTCCAGAAAGTACACAGGGACCTGAGATGGTGGATTCCAGTGGGGACGAATTAATACTCTGTGAGGAGGGGGATGTACACAGTGAAAGGCGTGATGAATCGGACGATGAGAAGGAGGTGGACATCTTGCCTCTGTAGAGCCAGTTTGTGCAAGGAGAGATTGATTGCTTCTTTTTTGGTGGGGGCCCAAACCAACCAGTCATTTCAGTCACAGTCGTGTGGCAGACCCTGTGGCTGAAATGATTGGTTTGTTAAAGTGTGCATGTCCTGTTTATACAACATAAGGGTGGGTGGATGGGCCCAAGGACATTTCATCTTGCACCTCTTTTTTATTTATCTCTGCATTATGTGATGTTTGGGGCTAATTTTTTTAAGTGCCATCCTGTCTGACACTGCAGTGCCACTCCTAGATGGGCCAGGTGTTTGTGCCGCCCACTTGGGTTGCTTAGCTTAGTCATCCAGCGACCTCGGTGCAAATTTTAGGACAATAAAAATAATATTGTGAGGTGTGAGGTGTTCAGAATAGACTGGAAATGAGTGGAAATTATGGTTATTGAGGTTAATAATACTATGGTATCAAAATTACCCCCAAATTATATGATTTAAGCTTTTCAGGGGTATTTTTTTTTTAAAAACACCCGAATCCGACAAAAAAATTTCAGGAGGTTTTGGCAAAACGCGCCCGAATCCAAAACACGGCCGCGGAACCGAATCTAAAACCAAAACACAAAACCCGAAAAATTTCCGGTGCACATCACTAATATATATATATATATATATATATATATATATATAAGATAATAACAGGCGGCACTCACAGCTTGATAGACACTGGTAAATAAACGGCCAGACTCCGTGAAGATAGATCAACGTTTCAATTTATAAAATTGTCGTCAATTTTATAAATTGAAACGTTGATCTATCTTCACGGAGTCTGGCCGTTTATTTACCAGTGTCTATCAAGCTGTGAGTGCCGCCTGTTATTATCTTCTATTCATCCTTATTTGGCTGTGAGGGCACCGGGCGTGTTTCAAGTTAGTATTGGAGTGCCGGACATCGTGTATATATATATATATTAGAGACGTGCACCGGAAATTTACCATAATTACCATACCAAAATAATGGGTGGTCTTCAGGTTGCCAGCGGTCGGGGTCCCGGTGACCAGCATACCGGCGCCGGAATCACGACTGCCGGCATACCGACATCTTTTCTCCCTCTTGGGGGTCCACGACCCCTCTGGAGGGAGAATAGATAGCGTGGCACACGTAGCGTGGTGAGCGCAGCGAGCCCGCAAGGGGCTCATTTGCACTCGCCCAGCTGTCGGTACGCCAGCGGTCGGGATTCCGGCGCCGGTATGCTGGTCGCCGGGAACCCCGACCGCCGGCCAACCATACTACACCCCAAAAAAATAGGGGTCATCTAATATGAGCCCTCACTTAGTGGAATTGACATACCCCCCATGAGCTCACACCTTTAAGGTGAGGGAGAGCATTGTTTACCATCTGGACCACTTGTATAGGGACAGTGTATGTTTCTATGTCTTTGCCAATTGTAATCAATTATTGTATATCATTTATATGTATTTTTTTAATAAATGTGTAATTATTGTGAAATTCTGATTTAGCCTTTGGGCTTTTATCTGTTTGGTGATATTTTGGTGTGAGGGTGATTATATACAGGTACCCCGAAACCACATTCTTGAGACAAAGTCTGCTATAATTGGTCCTGTACAATTTGGAACTATACATAGCGCACTAAGGAAAAACATCATACAACAATATATATATATATATATATATATCTCAACACAATTTTTGATAGGCACTCCTCAGCTTTGTAAATAATTTCCACAGCTACAACTGCATGCTTTCAACGTTTCAGGTGCACTTTATTAGCACCTTTCGTCAGGATATATATGTATGCTTGTGTGTGTATATATGTATGTGCATACACACACACACACGGCACATGCAGTGATAGCCAGGTAATGCACGTTAGGTGATCAAAATTAGGTCACATTTACTTGATAACTTAAGTTTGATCAGGGAATGATTTCTGTCTATCTATCTGTTGGGGTTGAGGGGTCACCAACATTTATCTTGCCTACGGGCATCTGGTACTGTTGAACTTACACCACTCAAGGGATCACATACGGTATCTCATCGATTTGGATTCCGGCTGTCGATATAACCCTCCCTGCTGGTGCCTAAATCTAACCCCCCTTCTTGCAGCATAAACCTAACCCTCCCTCCACTGAAGACTCTGTGGCTTATTTTTCTTGTGTCCCTGCAGTTCTTAGTTCAGGATCCCGGCGTTCGAGATCCCAACGTCAGCATTCCAAGCAGTGTCGAGATTCCAGCATCAGTATTCCGACTAAAACAATTGAGATAATAAAAACTATCAAGGGAGCGCAATAATTTTGGTCAATTTAATCACATCACATTTACTTACAAATAATACACATACAAGATTTTTTTAATAAAAGTATATAAAAATATATACGTGCAGATGTATCTAGGTTAATTGCCCCATGCTCCAAATAATTAAAAGTTCAGAATGTCCCTCTGAGCTCCTTGTATCCCTTTGGTTATTATATGATAATTTTAAGTAACAAAGTTCCTTAGTAAGATACAATGGTGTTTGCTTTATGCACCTGAATGTATTAAAGGACATTTGGGGCAGTTTTCATGAAAAACTGCGCCAAACCCTTTAATTCACTTTTTTTTTAGTAACCCACATCGCATTCCCCATACTTACAATGGAAAATGTGATGTGGCTGAATTTACTAAAAAAAAAAGTGAAAAAATACAGCAGTGTGCCCTGTAATAAACTCGCCAGCTCAGGCTGGCGAGTTCACAGGGTAGCGCTGCGAAAAGCACCGTTTTGCACACCTTTCTCTGCCCCTGGCAGAGAAAGCTGAGCGGGGACCCGGCAGAGTGATCAGCTATGTGTGTCCGATAGACATACAAGCTGATCACAGTGTTAAAAAAACAACCCCATAAACATACTCACCTGTCCAGGGAGCCGGTGTCCGCTGCTCCGGTGAGCACTGCCGGGCGCCGGGTCCCCCATGTGTTTCAAAGTGACCCCGGTGCGTAAAGTGATGCTGCAAAGCGACAGCGCACTTTACAGCACCGGGGGCCACCGCAGTGCACAGGATCCGGCGCCGAGCAGCCCAGCAGGAACAGCACGGACCGGCTCCCTGGACTGGTAAGCATATCGATCTTCTGGGGGGGTCCGTGGTGCCCGGGGTTAGACACGATGGGGGGGTCAACCAGGCTGCAGAGGTAGCAGAGATGTCGGCGGGGGTGGCGCATGCGCAGCAGGACATCGGGGTATTTTTTCCAAAAAATACCCCGAAGATGCTGCGGAGTATCATCGCAGGGATATAGCTTGACCGCAAGCTTTGTCCCTGCACGCGACAATTAATATATATCCCTGCGATGTAGTCAATTATCGCAGTGCGAGTTGGGGCGATTTTATCACCTGTCATCCGCATCCTGGTTGCGGATGGTGATAAATAGGCCCCTAAATCTTTAGGCATTGACAATACTGCTCACAATAAGAACTAAATGTTAAAACAATGCTGTGATTGGCTTGTTTGTATAGATTCCCTAGCTCTTCGGATAGTGAGGTAAATAGTGATTTTGTACCATATGAGAAAACAAAGCTATTACCACTAACTAAACTTATGTACTTAAAACAAAGGTGAAATATATACATATCAAGCCAAACAGGCATCTAACACATTAAGAGTATGAATTTGTTTTTTTTCATATCTTTGATCAGATGGATTATTGTATTTCAGCACAGTGAATACAGTTGCCACGGCAACTGTACACAGTACATGGATTTCCGCTGGCAGTCGCGGCCCAGTGACGTCATCGGCGTATCGGAGCAGTGTCCTAGCAGCACGAGCACCGGGACGGACGCGGGAAGCGGGCGCACAGCGGAATCCATTTAGGAATCACTGGGGATTGCACTGGGGGGTATTTATATGTTTATGCTTGTGATGTATAACTGTTTTCCTGACGGGTTCCAGAAAAATTGAAAAGCAATAAAGCGCTTTGTCTACTTAAATGAAAGTCTGGGAGTGCCGCCCTCATGCCACATATACTAGAGATAACTCTCTAATGGAGGGCACCCTGCGCAAGTAAAATGGATACTTTTCAGCGAGTGCCAGGTGAATTGGACTATATATATATATATATATATATATATATATATATATATATAAAATAATTTTTTTAAATGTCCCTTGGAAGAACAATTTCTTATGTGCTTCGTTTTATCCACTAGCCACATATGCCCTAATATGTAGCTCCAATGATGAGTTAAATAGCATATTCCCACAACACACAATTTACATTCACAATGGCATAATAAAGACTGTAAGCTTTAGGTTTTAAATTGTCCAGAAACAAGCTTTGATTAGTACAGAGACATTCCAGGAGCATAGCAAAGTATTTATGAAAAAGGGAAATTTTGTTGTAAAAGAATAGATACAAAATAGCCACAAGTTTGGTTATGTATTAACAACCCGTGTAATATTTGTTCAAAGTGGATTTTTTTCAGCATTGCATTTTTCTTTCAATTAACTAATTGTGCATTCTCAGCAGATTCATTTTAAGTGCAGTTTCTTTTTTATGGTGATGGTATAAGATCTATGATGCATTCTTTTTTAAATCTCCTGTCTTGAGATTGATGTAAATTAATGCAAATAGCAGCATCATATATCAACTTTAAAAATGTTAACTGCAAATACAATATAACACGACTAGTGAGATGTGCCAAAAATTATATGTTCCAAAAATAGGATGCTTTAGTGTGTACTACTCAATTATATCTTATAATAACTAATTTTAAAGGCCTAGTTATTAAGATATTAATCATGCAGAAATGTCACTTTCTTTAGGCTCATTCCATGTTTAAGTTTCCCTGCCATATACCATGACAGTAACTTGTTAAAGTAGCACCGAGTACCCTAAAGGGGAACAGTATGACTTTCTGACGATCTGGATGCCAGCCGTCAGTATACAGACAACAGCATCCCGTCTATCAGTATGCCGGCAGTAGGGGGAGCCGGCATACCTCTCCTTACAGTCTAACCCTAATTTCACTCCGCAGCCATGCCCTAACTGTCAGCATCCTCAGAATGTCGACATTTCCTGTAGCGCCATTTCAGATGTTGACATTATGAACATATTGACATTGTGAGGATGTCAACATGGTGCTGTCAACATATTAAACCATATCAAAATTCTAATGTTAATACCGACCATATGACACAGATACCATGGCCACCATTATTACTCTCACAACTTTTCATTATGCTTAATCTGTGACTTTGTACATATATTATACTCATTTCTTTGTGACTAAAGTTGCAACTCTGGTACAGTACTGTACATTGGGGGTAATTCCAAGTTGATCGCAGCAAGAAATTTTTTAGCAGTTGGGCAAAACCATGTGCACTGCAGGGGGGGGCAGATATAATATTTGCAGAGAGAGTTAGATTTGGGTGGGTTATTTTGTTTCTGTGCAGGGTAAATACTGGCTGCTTTATTTTTACACTGCAATTTAGATTGCAGATTGAACTCACCACACCCAAATCTCTCTCTCTGCACATGTTATATCTGCCCCCCCCTGCAGTGCACATGGTTTTGCCCAACTGCTAAAAATTTTCCTGCTGCGATCAACTTGGAATTACCCCCATTGTGCGCAGCTTTGTATGTGGCTATGATGCGACTCAGATGCAATACAGTATACTCATAGTGGAGCATCTAAGTTGCGGCAAGTGTCTCTCGACATACAGATGTGTCCATTGTCATCACATCCATGACTATTCATGGGTGAAACTAGTTAGCCGCTATTAGCATGTCCGTTCTCAGACACGTGTGACTAGTCGCATCCATAACCCATAGGAAATGTATTGTGCGATCAAGTGTAATCACTGCTGCGATGCATGTGCATACTTATTGTTGCAACGATGACAATGGACACATCTGTATGGTGAGTAGACGTTAGATACACGAGGACACATCTGTAAATTATCACTACATTTCACTCTTCCCTTTGGAGGTACTAATACTGTATGACCCACTGTTCTGGCAAGAGAATTTAGATAAATACCTTTGAAAAGTTATTTTTAAGGGCTAAGTTGTGAAGAGCCATACAGACACCTTAAGCACCTTCATGTAACCTCTTTTTAGAATGTCATAAAATTAATCTTCGTTGTGTGGTATACATGGGTACCAAGAGTGGGTGAGCTGGTATTGATTACCTGACCTGGTGTCCCTCTTTGCAGCATAGTAGTTTCCATTATTTTTTTTCAGGGATATGGTCATTAAGTCGACACAGCTTAGGTCAAAATGGTCAATAGGTTGACATGTTCATTAGGTTGACATGTACTAGGTCGACAGATCACAAGGTTGACATGAGTTTTTTAATTTTTTTTAAATTTTTTGGACTTTTTCATACTTGATGATCCACGTGGACTACAATTGGGAATGGTAACCTGTGCCGAGAACGGCAGTAGCGGAGCGAGGCACTAATTGGGGTTCCCTGTCACTTTACCTAATGACCATGTTGACCTATTGCCCCTGTCGACCTTATGCATGTCGACCTTCCACGGTCGACCTAATGACTGTCGTCCTAAGTTGAGTCGACCCAATGACCCATACCTTTTTTTCCAGAAGGATTGTGGCCTTGCATCACAAATTTGGTCTAGCTTCCTTCAGCACCCAGACCCAGGGGTGCCAAGAGAAATCCTGGGCCCAGGAACAACAAATTCCTGGGGCCCCCCACCTCCCTGGAGGGGGTGTGACCACAGCATGCTGGGAGCATGGCCACACCTATTTGGGGGCATGTCTAACATATGGGAAGCACCCACTCACAAGAGCATGGCATACCTCCCATCCAGGGCAGTATAGAGCCTGGCTGGGCCCAGGTACTTTTCAGTGGGCATGGCCTAATCACAGGAGGTGTGGACCTTAGCCCCTCTATCAGACCTGGGCCCAGGTATTTTGTACCCTCACTCCCCTCTCTCAGCACCACTGCCCAGACCCATTGCTATTTCAATAGCCCTGATGGTATATAATTAATGTTATTTATTGTGCAACTTAAAACACATTTGCTTGTGTTGATTAAATAATAATTTCACTATTAAAACAGTACATTTAAACATTAATTTCCCACATCCATATGTAAATGCTGGTAATGTCACCCATGTTTGCATATTCCCTGCTCAAGGAAATCCCATAAAAATTCATGGGGTGTAGTTACCAAAAGTTGATTTTGGAACCTTTTTACAACCTACTCAACCAGTTTCACATCGCCCAATTTTTCACTTACTGTATGTTTGACTGTCTAAATTTGTGGATTTACTAAAAGTCATTTTTTTGTCCATTTTAAAAATCGATAGTGATGTGAGTTGGTTTTTAAAAGTATAAATTCAGTCAGTTTTAGTTAAATAGACATTAGAAACCAGCTCTAAACTGACTCAAAGTTGACTCAAAATCGAAATAAAACCAAATTCAATTTCTTACTGCTCTCCTATTGGTCTAAACATAACACATGCACATTTAGACCAACAAACACTTTCTGTAATGGTCAGGACTTTTGGGAGAAGTCTTGTTGCTTACCAGTCTGAGTTCTGTGGCTACACTACTTCAAAGTAGTCCGGGTCCTCCGGTGTGTCTCTGTGGGTGCAGGTGTCAGACCAAGAGTCCAGCAGTGTCCCCTGGCGTGCAGCAGATGCAGCTTCCCACCAGTCCGGAGTGGGCACTACCTTGTTCCCCAGGGTCAGGTGACCTTCATTCAGACAATCCGATGGGAGCTTTGGGTCAGCTGACACCTGCATCCAAACCTCAGCCAGCAGCTGGTATAAAAGAGGAATCGCTGGGAGATTTAAGTTGCCAACTACAGACTTGTGATGAGCGGGTTCGGTTCCTCGGAATCCGAACCCCACCGAACTTCACCCATTTTACACGGGTCCGAGGAATACTCGGATACTCCAGTATTGCTCGGTTAACCCGAGCGCGCCCGCACGTCATCATCCCGCTGTCGGATTCTCACGAGATTCGGATTCTATATAAGGAGCCGCACGTCGCCGCCATTTTTCACTTGTGCATTGGAAATGATAGTGAGAGGACGTGGCTGGCATCCTCTCACTTTGTTTCAGAACTTTCAGGGGGCTGCAAATATCTTTATTCTGGGGACCAGCAGTATTATAGGAGGAGTACAGTGCAGAGTTTTGCTGACCAGTGACCACCAGTATTATACGTTCTCTGCCTGAAAAATGCTCCATATCTGTGCTCAGTGTGCTGCATGTATCTGTGCTCACACTGCTTTATTGTGGGGACTGGGGACCAGCAGTATTATATAGGAGGAGTACAGTGCAGAGTTTTGCTGACCAGTGACCACCAGTATTATACGTTCTCAACCTGAAAAACGCTCCATATCTGTGCTCAGTGTGCTGCATATATCTGTGCTCACACTGCTTTATTGTGGGGACTGGGGACCAGCAGTATTATATAGGAGGAGTACAGTGCAGAGTTTTGCTGACAAGTGACCACCAGTATTATACGTTTTCTGCCTGAAAAACGCTCCATATCTGTGCTCAGTGTGCTGCATATACCTGTATCTGTGCTCATACTGCTTTATTGTGGGGACTGGGGACCAGCAGTATTATATAGGAGGAGTACAGTGCAGAGTTTTGCTGACAAGTGACCACCAGTATTATACATTCTCTGCCTGAAAAACACTCCATATCTGTGCTCGGTGTACTGCATATATCTGTGCTCACACTGCTTTATTGTGGGGACTGGGGACCACAGTATTATATAGGAGGAGTACAGTGCAGAGTTTTGCTGAGCAGTGACCACCAGTATTATACGTTCTCTGCCTGAAAAACGCTCCATGTCTGTGCTCAGTGTGCTGCATATATCGATGCTCACACTGCTTTATTGTGGGGACTGGGGACCAGCAGTATTATATAGGAGGAGTACAGTGCAGAGTTTTGCTGACCAGTGACCACTACTATTATACGTTCTCTGCCTGAAAAACGCTCCATATCTGTGCTCAGTGTGCTGCATATATCTGTGCTCACACTGCTTTATTGTGGGGACTGGGGACCAGCAGTATTATATAGGAGGAGTACAGTGCAGAGTTTTGCTGACCAGTGACCACCAGTATTATACGTTCTCTGCCTGAAAAACGCTCCATATATGTGCTCAGTGTGCTGCATATACCTGTATCTGTGCTCACACTGCTTTATTGTGGGGACTGGGGACCAGCAGTATTATATAGGAGGAGTACAGTGCAGAGTTTTGCTGACCAGTGACCACCAGTATTATACGTTCTCTGCCTGAAAAACGCTCCATGTCTGTGCTCAGTGTGCTGCATATATCTGTGCTCACACTGCTTTATTGTGGGGACTGGGGCCAGCAGTATTATATAGGAGGAGTACAGTGCAGAGTTTTGCTGACCAGTGACCACCAGTATTATACGTTCTCTGCCTGAAAAACGCTCCATGTCTGTGCTCAGTGTGCTGCATATATCTGTGCTCACACTGCTTTATTGTGGGGACTGGGGACCAGCAGTATTATATAGGAGGAGTACAGTGCAGAGTTTTGCTGACCAGTGACCACCAGTATTATACGTTCTCTGCCTGAAGAACGCTCCATATCTGTGCTGCATTGTAGTATATAGTAGGAGTACAGTGCATAATTTTGCTGACCACCAGTATATAAAATATAGGAGTACGGTACAGAAGGCCACTGCTCTACCTACCTCTGTGTCGTCAAGTAAACTATCCATCCATACCTGTGGTGCATTTCCGTTTTGCACAGTTTGCTGACCACCAGTATATAATATATAGCAGTACGGTACAGTAGGCCACTGCTCTACTTACCTCTGTGTCATCAAGTATACTATCCATCCATACCTGTGGTGCATTTCAGTTTTGCACAGTTTGCTGACCACCAGTATATAATATATAGCAGTACGGTACAGTAGGCCACTGCTCTACCAACCTCTGTGTCGTCAAGTATACTATCCATCCATACCTGTGGTGCATTTCAGTTTTGCACAGTTTGCTGACCACCAGTATATAATTTATAGCAGTACGGTACAGTAGGCCACTGCTCTACCTACCTCTGTGTCGTCAAGTATACTATCCATCCATACCTGTGGTGCATTTCAGTTTTGCACAGTTTGCTGACTACCAGTATATAATATATAGCAGTACGGTACAGTAGGCCACTGCTCTACCTACCTCTGTGTCGTCAAGTATACTATCCATCCATACCTGTGGTGCATTTCAGTTTTGCGCAGTATATATAATAGTATGCCATTGCTATTGATACTGGCATATAATTCCACACATTAAAAAATGGAGAATAAAAATGTGGAGGGTAAAATAGGGAAAGGTCAAGATCCACTACCACCTCATGCTGAAGCTGCTGCCACTAGTCATGGCCGAGACGATGAAATGCCATCAACGTCGTCTGCCAAGGCCGATGCCCAATGTCATAGTAGAGAGCATGTAAAATCCAAAACACAAAAGTTCAGTAAAATGACCCAAAAATCAAAATTAAAAGCGTCTGAGGAGAAGCGTAAACTTGCCAATATGCCATTTACGACACGGAGTGGGAAGGAACGGCTGAGGCCCCGGCCTATGTTCATGGCTAGTGGTTCAGCTTCACATGAGGATGGAAGCACTCATCCTCTCGCTAGAAAAATGAAAAGACTTAAGCTGGCAAAAGCACAGCAAAGAACTGTGCGTTCTTCTAAATCACAAATCCCCAAGGAGAGTCCAATTGTGTCGGCTGCGATGCCTGAACTTCCCAACACAGGACGGGAAGATGTGGAGCCTTCCACCATTTGCACGCCCTTTGCAAGTGCTGAAAGGAGCACCTGCAGTCCAGTTCCTGATAGTCCAATCGAAGATGTCACTGTTGAAGTACACCAGGATGAGGATATGGGTGTTGCTGGCGCTGAGGAGGAAATTGACAAGTAGGATTCTGATGGTGAGGTGGTTTGTTTAAGTTAGGCACCCGGGGGGACACCTGTTGTCCGTGGGACGAATATGGCCATTGACATGCCTGGTCAAATTACAAAAAAAATCAACTCTTCGGTGTGGAATTATTTCAACAGAAATGCGGACAACTGGTGTCAAGCCGTGTGTTGCCTTTGTCAAGCTGTAATAAGTAGGGGTAAGGACGTTAACCACCTCGGAACATCCTCCCTTATACGTCACCTGTAGCGCATTCATCATAAGTCAGTGACAAGTTCAAAACCTTTGGATGACAGCGGAAGCAGTCCACTGACCACTAAATCCCTTCCTCTTGTAACCAAGCTTCTGCAAACCACACCACCAACTCCCTCAGTGTCAATTTCCTCCTTACACAGGAAAGCCAATAGTCCTGCAGGCCATGTCACTGTCAAGTCTGATGAGTCCTCTCCTGCCTGGGATTCCTCCGATGCATCCTTGAGTGTAACGCCTACTGCTGCTGGCGCTGCTGTTGTTGCTGCTGGGAGTTGATCGTCATCCCAGAGGGGAAGTCGGAAGACCACTTGTACTACTTCCAGTAAGCAATTGACTGTCCAACAGTCCTTTGCGAGGGAGATGAAATATCACAGCAGTCATCCTGCTGCAAAGCGGATAACTCAGGCCTTGGCACCCTGGGCGGTGAGAAACGTGTTTCCGTTATCCACCGCTAATTCACAGGCAACTACAGACTTGATTGAGTACCAAATACCATCTAGTTTCCATTTCTCTAGGCAGGCGATACCGAAAATGTACAGAGACCTCAGAAAAAGAGTCACCAGTGTCCTAAAAAATGCAGTTGTACCCAATGTCCACTTAACCACGGACATGTGGACAAGTGGAGCAGGGCAGACTCAGGACTATATGACTGTGACAGCTCACTGGGTAGATGTATTGCCTCCCGCAGCAAGAACAGCAGCGGCGGCACCAGTAGCAACATCTCGCAAATGCCAACTCGTTCCTAGGCAGGCTACGCTTTGTATCACCACTTTCCAGAAGAGGCACACAGCTGACAACCTCTTACGGAAACTGAGTAACATCATCGCAGAATGGCTTACCCCAAATGGACTCTCCTAGGGATTTGTGACATCGGACAACGCCAGCAATTTTGTGCGTGCATTACATCTGGGAAAATTCCAGCACGTCCCATGTTTTGCACATACAATGAATTTGGTGGTGCAGAATTATTTAAAAAACGACAGGGGCGTGCAAGAGATGCTGTCGGTGGCCCGAAGAATTGCGGCCCACTTTCGGCATTCAGCCACCGCGTGCCGAAGACTGGAGCACCAGCAAACACTCCTGAACCTGCCCTGCCATCATCTGCAGCAAGAGGTGGTAACGAGGTTGAATTCAACCCTCTATATGCTTCAGAGGATGGAGGAGCAGCAAAAGGCCATTCAAGCCTATACATCTGCCCACGATATAGGCAAAGGAGGGGGAATGCACCTGACTCAAGCGCAGTGGAGAATGATTTCAACGTTGTGCAAGGTTCTGCAACCCTTTGAACTTGCCACACGTGAAGTCAGTTCAGACACTGCCAGCCTGAGTCAGGTCATTCCCCTCATCAGCCTTTTGCAGAAGAAGCTGGAGACATTGAAGGAGGAGCTAAAACAGAGCGATTCTGCTAGGCATGTGGGACTTGTGGATGGAGCCCTTAATTCGCTTAACCAGGATTCACGGGTGGTCAATCTGTTGAAATCAGAGTACTACATTTTGGCCACTGTGCTCGATCCTAGATTTAAAACCTACGTTGGATCTCTCTTTCCGGCAGACACAAGTCTGCAGAGGTTCAAAGACCTGCTGGTGAGAAAATTGTCAAGTCAAGCGGAACGTGACCCGTCAACAGCTCCTCCTTCACATTCTCCCGCAACTGGGGGTGCGAGGAAAAGGCTAAGAATTCCGAGCCCACCCGCTGGCGGTGATGCAGGGCAGTCTGGAGCGAGTGCTGACATCTGGTCTGGACTGAAGGACCTGCCAACGATTACTGACATGTCGTCTACTGTCACTGCATATGATTCTCTCACCATTGAAAGAATGGTGGAGGATTATATGAGTGACCGCATCCAAGTAGGCACGTCAGACAGTCCGTACGTATACTTGCAGGAAAAAGAGGCAATTTGGAGGCCCTTGCAGAAACTGGCTTTATTTTACATAAGTTGCCCACCCTCCAGTGTGTACTCCGAAAGAGTGTTTAGTGCAGCCGCTTACCTTGTCAGCAATCGGCGTACGAGGTTACTTCCAGAAAATATGGAGAAGATGATGTTCATCAAAATGAATTATAATCAATTCCTCCGTGGAGACATTCACCAGCAATTGCCTCCAGAAAGTACACAGGGACCTGAGATGGTGGATTCCAGTGGGGACGAATTAATAATCTGTGAGGAGGGGTAGTACACAGTGAAAGGGGTTAGGAATCGGACGATGAGGAGGAGGTGGACATCTTGCCTCTGTAGAGCCAGTTTGTGCAAGGAGAGATTGATTGCTTCTTTTTTGTTTGGGGCCCAAACCAACCAGTCATTTCAGTCACAGTTGTGTGGCAGACCCTGTCGCTGAAATGATTGGTTTGTTAAAGTGTGCATGTCCTGTTTATACAAAATAAGGGTGGGTGGGAGGGCCCAAGGACAATTCCATCTTGCACCTCTTTTTTCTTTCATTTTTCTTTGCATCATGTGCTGTTTGGGGACTATTTTTTTGATGTGCCATCCTGCCTGACACTGCAGTGCCACTCCTAGATGGGCCAGGTGTTTGTGCCGGCCACTTGTGACGCTTAGCTTAGCCATCCAGCGACCTTGGTGCACCTCTTTTTTTCTTTGCATCATGTGCTGTTTGGGGACTATTTTTTTGAAGTGCCATCCTGTCTGACACTGCAGTGCCACTCCTAGATGGGCCAGGTGTTTGTGTCGGCCACTTGGGTCGCTTAGCTTAGTCACACAGCTACCTCATTGCGCCTCTTTTTTTCTTTGCATCATGTGCTGTTTGGGGACTATTTTTTTGAAGTGCCATCCTGTCTGACACTGCAGTGCCACTCCTAGATGGGCCAGGTGTTTGTGTCGGCCACTTGGGTCGCTTAGCTTAGTCATCCAGCGACCTCGGTGCAAATTTTAGGACTAAAAATAATATTGTAAGTTGTGAGGTGTTCAGAATAGACTGAAAATGAGTGGAAATTATGGTTATTGAGGTTAATAATACTATGGGATCAAAATGACCCCCAAATTCTATGATTTAAGCTGTTTTTGAGGGGTTTTTGTAAAAAAACACCCGAATCCGACAAAAAAATTTCAGGGAGGTTTTGCCAAAACGCGTCCGAATCCAAAACACGGCTGCGGAACCGAATCCAAAACCAAAACACAAAACCCGAAAAATGTCCGGTGCACATCACTACTACAGACCCATCTACTTCTTATGCTCCACAGAGTTTAATCTCTGAACCCGCTTTCAAGGAAGAAGTTTCTAGCATTTATTAATCATTGTCTCAGTTGAAGTCTGGCTCCAGTCTGTCACAGTCAAAGTCCGGTTCCAGTCAGTCTCAGTCAAAGTCTGGTTCCTGTAGAAAAGTGTTAGGTGTGGAACCGCACTAGTTAAACAATATTACAAAAGTACAAAATGATTGTAAATGATGAAATACCAATATACATACAGTTATCAAGTGAATCTTAAACTGCTAATGATTGGCGGTGCTCCCAGGAATTTTGTAGGTTATACTACAATTGGAAAAGGCAAGAGAAAAAGACAAAAAACCCTTGTTTGGGAGCACTCATTTGTAATGATAAGAATAGTATATATGATGAAAAATATTAAGACATAACCTTTATTTAATCCTTAAATAAAAATAACTTTTGGACAGAAAATTGGGACTCGTGTGTGGTATTAGCTGTTTATAAAAAATCTTGTTTAACCTTTTTAGCAAATGAGGTACAAGATAATTGAAATGGTGAAAATATCAGTGGGGTGGTGGGGGATACCAAATGGTCTCTTGGAATACAGGGTAAACAAGATTTTTATAAACAGCTAATACCACACACGAGTCCCAATTTTCTGTCCAAAAGTTCTTTTTATTTAAGGATTAAATAAAGGTTATGTCTTAATATTTTTCATCATATATACTATTCTTATCATTACAAATGAGTGCTCCCAAACAAGGGTTTTTTGTCTTTTTCTCATGCCTTTTCCAATTAAAGTCTGGTTCCTGTCTGACTCAGTTGAAGACAGTTCCCAGTCTGTCACAGTCCAAGCCTTGTCCCTGTCTGTCTCAACTAAAGAATGACTCCAAAACCGTTCAGCTAAAGGGGGTCATTCCGAGTTGATCGCTCGCTAGCTACATTTTGCACTGCTGTGATCAGATAGTCTCTACCTATAGGGGAGTGTATTTTTGCTTTGCAAGTGTGCGAATGCTTTTGCAGCCAAGCGGTACAAAAAGGTTTTGTGCAGTTTCTGAGTAGGTTTGAACTTACTCAGCCACTGCGACACGCCTGCATTTTTCCGATCACACCTAGAAAATGGTCAGTGGCCACCCACTAACGCCCTCTTCCTGTCAATCTCCTTGCGATCTGCTGTGCGAATGGATACTTCATTAAATCCATTGCTCAACAACGATCCGCTTTGTACCTGTACGATGCGCCTGTGCATTGCGGTGCATACGCATGCGCAGTTTTGCCAAGTTTTGACCTTATTGTATCGCAGCGAAAAAACCTAGTGTGCGATCAGGGCAGATGATCCCCATAGTCCAATGCCAGATTGGTTAAGTCAAAGTCCGGTGCAAAGCTGGTTGAGCTAAAGTACAAAGCCAGATCAGTTCCATCCAAGTCCGGTGCTAAGCTATTTCAACTTTTAAATCTCCTACTGTAGATCTAGATTCTACTCCAGAGATTGGAAACTGCTCTAGTTCTGTTGTTATTCCTCTCACTAGAGTTAATACAGTTTCCAAGTCTTACAGATCAAGAACTTTTGTTTGTCAGAGATACAGGAATTCTCTGACTTCTTTCATGTGTGCCTGACTACCTCCAGTTCCTTTGCTAATGTTCTAGTGACCGTCCTTCTTTGAATTGTCTATGCTCTATGTGGAGAAACTTTATGAAACCCAGTGATTTTTCAGCATTACAGTTCCCACTGTTTCAGTTTCTACTTAACCCAAACCGAGTCCACACTTTCATTCAGGTGGTGATTTGAATTACGCAGTAAAATGCACAATATTGTAAAGCCTTGAATTGCCGTCATTACTATAACCAGAATGCACCAAATGGTTGTGTCCCTTTTTATAGGCATCATAACCAGGTTTCATCCAATTGCACATTTTAGAACAGACCTGCTTTTTAGTCTATTATGTTTTGAGGTTTTTGGTCGATTTTGAGTCGGACCTGTTTACACTTTAATCAAAATGAACTTTTAGTAAATTTACCACCAGGCCTCTATAAAAGAGGAAATAATATGCTCTGTATGGAAGTACAATATTAAGACCACCACTTCAGTGCACCAATATAATTACATAATATTTGAAAGTGCCATCAACATAATTTACCACTGTGGGACTTTAAAGTTTTATTATGAAGTAACAAGTCTGAATAGCAAAATGATGCAAAATCTGATAGAACAACAGTAAGTTATATACAGATGTGTCCACATACTGTACACCTATCCTAAAATCTAGCCATATGGCACGATTTGGCATGCCATTGACACTGAGTCTTACAGTAGGGGGACATTTACTAAGCAGTGAAAAGAGTGGAGAAGTGAGCCAGTGGAGAAGTATAATTGTATAGTATGCAAATTATAGATGTTACTTCACTGCTGATTGGTTGCCATGGGCACTTCTCCACTGGCTCACTTCTCCGCTCTTATCACTGCTTAGTAAATGTCCCCCTAAGCCACAAAGTGTGAATTATCTTAACATTTGCTACTTTATACAAACGTTTTTGCTGCAAACATTTTTTTAGAATCCATCCAATCGCTACTCATGGAATAGCAGCTTAGCCGTGCAATGCATGTCATGCCAAATTAAGCAAAAAATGAAAGGTGTAAGTTGACACATCTGTACATCACAATGGGGCAGATGTATTAACCTAGAGAATGGATAAAGAAGTGATAAAGCAGTGATAAGCGCAAGGTGATAAGTAACGCACCAGCCAGTCAGCTCCTGTCATTTTTCAAATCCGTAATGATTAACTGGTGCAGTATCACCTTGCACTTATCACTGGTTTATCACTTCTTGATCCCTTCTCCAGGCTTAATATATCTGTCGCAATATCCTTTGTGGACATTCAGTTTCATATGGATAGGGATCTCTAAGAACAGGGTGGAAAATGTCTTTTCTTTTTAAATGGATTTTAATTAGCTGAAACTTTTAAATAAACAAATGTTTAGAGAAGGATACAGATTTGAGTTTGCACACGTCTAAACATATGAGCGGCTGAGATACAGTTGGATGTAAATGAATTTGTATTTTTGTATTTGCATAATTTCAAAAAAATAAAAAAAATGTTTTTACTCATTTGTACCTATGCTGACTGTTACTGTATGTATTTTTGGCTTATGGCTACTTGTGCTGAGGGCGAGATACAGGAGTTGAGTGGGCATGTAACGTGGCAAAAGCACAGCAACAGTACTGTAATTTCACACGAAATACATCAGATGCTTATGAAGATGATTTTTTTCTATTATTTTAGTAAAACGGCAACTCCGTGTATAAAGATTTAGATACTGCTGCCTATTTGTAGAGTCACAAAATACTACAACTGCACACTGTATATGTTCCAACTCACACACACACACACACACACACACACACACACACACACACACACGGGTGTGATAAGGTTACAGTCGATAATTCTTTCTAGTAAAGATATTATGATGGCTATTGTTATACAGGTTGAGTATCCCTTATCCAAAATGCTTGGGAGATATTTTGGATATCGGATTATTCCGTATTTTGGAATAATTGCATACAATAATGGGATATCATGGTGATGGGACCCAAGTCTAAGCACAGAATGCATTTATGTTACATATACACCTTATATACACAGCCTGAAGGTCATTTTAGCCAATATTTTTAACAACTTTGTGCATTAAACAAAGTGTGTCTACATTCACACAATTCATGTATGTTTCATATACACCTTATACACACAGCCTGAAGGTCATTTAATACAATATTTTTAATTATTTTGTGTATTAAACAAGGTTTGAGTACATTGAGCCATCAGAAAACAAAGGTTTCACTATCTCAGTCTCACTCAAAAAATTCCGGATTTCGGATTATTTAGATATGGGATACTCAACCTGTAATACATATTAGAGTTCCTATCTTGGGCTTTCATGTTGTGCGCAAAGCTTTGCTCACTTTCTCTACTATTGCTTTACAAGTTATTATGGCATACATCTTTAAATGTGAAACATATTGTGCTTTCATTTGCAAATATTAGATGTCAAGAAGCTTGTGCCTTGTAACCAGCCTTGTGCTTATTTTTATTTGAAAGGATTGGAATAACAAGAAGCACATTTTTAGTCTAAAAACTTTCTGTTAAAGATAAATATAAATTATTGATGTTTAGGGGTCTATTTACTAAGCCTTGGATGGAGATAAAGCTCATGGAGATAAAGCACTGGCCAATCAGCTTCTAACTGTCATTTTTCAAACACACCTGTGACGTAGCAGTTACACAGTGATTGGCTAGTACTTTATCTCCATGCGCTTTATCTTCATCCAAGGCTTAGTAAATAGACCCCTTTTCAGAGTCGGTCTTCCATTAGGCAGCTTTAGGCGGCTACCTACTGGCGCCGGCCCTTGGAGGGTGCCACTGAATTCATCAAGCAATAAATTGAAGGATGTCTCTGTATGATACATCCTCCTTTTATACTGTGCTTGCGGCAGGTCTAATCAGGTACAGCTGCCACTATCAGGTTGTGTTGGATATTGCCCCAGCGCTTCCTCCGTGCTGACACGTGTCATGTGAATGCACATAGGAGGCAGTTGTAAGTTTGGCTCCCGTGGGGCACCCCCAAGGTCGTACTCATAGCCCTGATCACCTTCTTCAGTCCCCTGGATCCCAGCTATACAGCAAGCAGCACCTGACTACATGTCAGCACCCAGCAGTGTCAATGTAATGCTGCAGCTGCCTGTAAGAGGAATCATGCCAATGATGAGGGAAAACAACATAAGGTAAGTAGCCCATGGGGCTTTCTGCAGGACCACAGACAGTACATGGAGGGTTGTAGATTGGGGGGCGCTAGGCTGACACTTTGCCCTGCCCTTAGTCTCATTTCTGTAGAAAAATAAGAAATGAAACATGGTAAATTACTAATCATTTCTTGCTTAGAGATCTATTTATCAAATAATATTTGCAGGATATCCACAGATGGAGGGGGGAATACCCTCAAATATTAAGAAAACCTGGGTTTACCATGGAGAGACCACAGCAGATACAGTATCTCCATTATTTGCTGTGTCCACTACATTTTAGGACACAAGGCAACCCCCATAGGTTTCTATTGTGGTTGCTATGCGGTTGGATTTACCAAGATGAGAAATGTCAAGCTTGGCCCTGGTAACTATTGCCATCTGCAGGTGGTGTTACCCTATACTAGTCTATGGGCTACTGGATCCCTTTCAATTGCTCCCAAGAATTCATGCACATATAGTATGCCAAAATATTATCTTATCAATACCTTCTCAGGATATATGAATTTACCAGTGAAGATAATACAGCGCTTGATGGTGAACTCAGGCCACTTGGTTGATGTTTGATGATGTTGTAGCTAGAATGTAGGTGAATCAGGTTGTGCAGTTAAATGTCCTTATCATATGCAGTGTAAGTAATGGTTGATCTCTTAGCACTGTAGCGTGTTGAGGTCTATTAAAGGTTTGTCCTAAAGAGTAGTGATGAGCGGAGAGGTGTGGTATGCTAGTTTTTAATTCACCATGTCAACATTCAGAATGTTCACACAAGAATATTGACATGTTCTGAATATCGACATAGTGAATAGTGACAGAGTCTCAGGGTTGAAGTTTGACATGAAGACATTCACTATGATAAAACAGCCATAATGTCAAAGGCTAGCATTCAAGTTTCCATGTTCATTGATCATGGGTAATTATGTTGCCAAGGGCTATTTAATTAGCCCCAATAACACGGCGTGAGCCGTGGCTTATCAGGGATTTTTAGTCACCTGACCTCAGGCAGACAAAGGAAAATCAAATAATTTTTTTTCAGGTACCTAATTGGGTAAATAAAAAAAATATATATTGAAGAAACGGCAGAGTTTTTTGCTCCCGATGTTTCTTTGCGGGTAATTGAATACCAGCCAAAATGTTCAAAATGTAAACCCTGAGAAGGAAAATAATACTACTGTAGCTAACCATAACCGCAGCCTAACAATAACCCCAACCAGAGCCCAATCCTTACCACAGCCTAACTCTAACTCTTTCCAGAGCCAAACACAAACCATAACCGTTGCCTAACCATAATCCTAACCTTAACTGCAGCCTCACCCCATCTGCAATCTATCCCTAATTCTAACCCTAACTACAGCTAAACCCTAACTGCAGCCTGACCCTATCTCTAACTGCAGACTAAATATAACCCTAACCACAGCCTAAGCCTAACTGCAACCTAACCGTGGCTCAAATGTAGTAAGCCTTAACAAGAGATACAGTAAAATGAAGATGAGTGATTAATGACCAGCCAATCAGCTTCCTAACGATCCTATCACAGGCTGTGTTTGAAAAATGACAGGACTGGTTAGCTGGTCTTTGTCACTCTTTATCTGTCTTCACTTTATCACTTGTGAAGGCTTAATACATATCCCTAATCCTAACTGAACCCTAAACATTAACTTAACTCTACCCCTGGTGCTAACGTTGATATGTTCTCAATGAAGACACGCATAATTTTGACATTATGAACATGTCGACATTTTAAACAAAGTTGTTGACAATTTAAATGTAGGCATTAAGAACTATTTGATATTGAAGTGTTGATATTCTGAAAGTTAACATTGTGAATGTTGACAATATGACTGTAAAACATTTTATAGCAGCAGTAGATGTTGTTCATTGGATTTAAACCACTACATTTCTGTTTTATAGCTAGCATGACATCAATGGATCTATTTCTTGCAAATCTAGACCATTCCTGTTTTTGATTGCAGTCCTCCTTTCCAACCTACTGTTCAGTGTGACCCGATATAGATCAGTCTAGGTGCAAAATTTATGTATAGTGGTACGTGAACGATTGTACAGTACATTCCCGGTCAAGTGTCATACTTCACTGAATCTCTTCAGTGAAAGGAAGTTAAAACAACCTATGCAGAGTGAATATTTAAACATGACCTATGTCTGGGCCATTAATATTTATTTTCTTAAATGAACATATTGAGAAACAGAGAATGTAGTAAATGAAGTCTTGGGCACCCTTCCACATAATTCATGAACACTTTTTTAAGGCTTCAAACTCCATTAACTCATTAGTTTTTAGATTAAATCAGAACAAAAATCCACAATTGAATAATTTCTATAACCAATGTAACCTCTCAGCATCTTGTCCCTACTCTCAATGAGCTCTTAATAGAATATGTTAAAATAAAGACATTTGGTTGGTATTAAGCAAGGAAAGTTTATACTCAGCTATTTAAATGCTTTCTGCTTGAATTCTCACTGTCAGCAACATCTTTCAGAAATTAAAAATAAGAGCAACTGATGAAGCCCAGATTGGGAATACTCTGATATATTTCTGGAAGAGCTTCTCATAAACTAATGAGATATGCTTAGCAGAAAACTAATATTAGGTCAAACAGGGATGGAACTAATGGCGGTGCAGCCGTTGCATTGCACTGGGGCACTCGCAATTAAGGAGCCCACAGTTGGCAGTGTATAATGAGTCAGACCAACTCATTATACAGTATGCCACCTCCTGCAGGACACCTTGCTGCAACAAATAGTATGGATGCTGGAAGTGAGGGGCAGGGTCTTAGCTAGGGGAGTTAGAGCTCCAGTGGGGGAGCCATGGTGGTGCTGTTGATATTGTCAGTTCAAATGAAGGATGATGAGCTCAATGATCACCCTTCAAGTTGGTGCCACTGCAGCTGTCTCCAACTCCAATTTCTCTGTCGGTGGCTGGCTGCATTGTGCACTGAATTCTGGAAGGAACAGGAGCTGAACTGTCTGTGTGGATGGTGACGGGACACATTGGAGCAACTGCTGCGAGGACTGAGGAGCCTTACCACCATAGGTGGTAAAATCAGCTTCCTCCCTCGCAAAATCAGAATATATCTTAATCCAATGTCCAATAAATAGTTCATAGTTGCAGCTTTTGTTATCCATTGATAAAGACCTTAAACCTCTTTGTAATACAGCTCTCATATCCTGTTATCGTAGAGGTAAAAAAATAAGGGACACACTTTGTTCCTAGGCAAGCCTAAGAATGGGTGTTTTAAATGCCCCTGCTGCACTTCTTGCAGTTTTATACTAAAAGGTACACATTTTTTTCATCCTTACTTGGGTGTCAATTTTTATATTTTACACCATCTGACTTGTACTACTAATTTTGTTATTTATATCATCACCTATCCTTGTTCAAAAATGTATGTAGGGAAAATTGACTTCATTCACAGAACATATGACACAGCACCGCTCGGCGATCTGAGCGGCGTTAGCGTCTAATGTGAGTAAACAGCCAGTTGCGTGACATTTTGCAAAAGCAATAATTTGTCCCTCTTAAGATATGGTATTAACCTCTTGTTAAAGGGAGTGACTGATCTTGTCACTTGCTCATGTTAGAAGCACAATGGATAGTAAAGCTGAACACATTGTCGCCTAAGGGGTTAAATAAGAAACTGGGGCTTCAGTACTTCCTTTAACCTAGCTGTTTTTTTTTACTTTTATATAGTGGGTACTTATTCTTTTGAAATAGGTAGTATGTGACAGTCTGTAACTAATCAATTGTTTGAATAATTGGTAACAATTAGAAGATACATTTGTATCAATCTTTCGGCAGTGACGTGACTGCCATAATGAAGTAGCGTTTTTCAATGTTGTTGTAATAATTTTTAAGCTATGTGTGTCATTTATCTATTTTGTATATGTTGGTTCACTATTAGCGTGTTTTTATATTGTTATTGTGAATTGCTATTATGTGGTCTTTTGAATTTTGATAAGGCGTCATCCCCTGTGCGGCTCTGTGGTAGCAGCCGGATTCAGGTGCTGACGTCTGGTCATTTATGTATTTGGCTTGACATAAGCACAAATAAAGTGTGCCGAAATGTTGCCCTAAATCAAGCTGTGAGCTGTGTCGTTTCTTCGGAGTACGCTGTCTGGGAAGTATGCATTGAGTCTGACCATACAGCATATAATGTGCATATATATATATATATATATATATATATTTATATATAATATACACAGTATATATTACAGATGTTCACTGATCCTGACGTGTTTTGGTTTCTAATCTGAATTGAAATAAAATTGCTATAAAAAGCTAAAATCAAGTGATTTGTGCCTGTTTTTTCCCCTAAAGTATTATTAACCTCAATAACATAATTTCCCAGTAATTTCTAGTCAGTTTTGACCACCTCATATATCAAAATAATGTTCACCATTAAAGGCCAAAGGCTGGCTAAATGAAGCAACAGTGCAGTAGCACAAACACATGGCAGTTGCTCTAAGAATATAGCACATCTATTAAATAATACAGCAGTGGCAGACAGAGAGGCAGTTTAATAAACTTTGTGACCACATGGAATAAACGTTTCAAAAGAAGAGCCCACAGGGCAGTATAGGGAAATGGAGGTGGAATATGTATGTAGTGGAAGGCAGGTAAAGAATGGAAGGATTGATGAGTTAGTTACAATAATTTCATTGTTTGATTGACTAAGACAATTTATGAAGGAGGAGGGAGGGTAGTATGGCCAGCAGGTCAGCTTCCTGTGTGCTTTAACCCTTGTTGGGAATAATTGGCTATTAACATTGCTCTTCAACCCTTGTCAGGAATCATTGGTTATTACCATTGCTTTTTAACCCTTGCTGGAAATCCTAGGCTATTAACATTGCTCTTCATCCCTTGTCGGGAATCATTGACTACTGTATTAACATTGCTCTTCAACCCTTGTCAGGAATCCTTGGCTACTGTAGTATTTTCTGGTTACAAATGTGTTGCAAATGTATTCTGTTTGAGCAATAACCAATAAAAATGTTTGTCAATGCAAATAGACTGTCTCCCATGTCCCCCCAAAACACAACCCATTATGACAAGAAAAGTGGTGAAGGATGAAATTGTCCATGGGCCCTCCCACCCACCCTTATATTTTATAAAAAGGACATGCACAGTTTAACAATCTGAGCACTTCAGCAACAGTGACTGCCACTTTTGTGGCTAAAGTGCTTGGTTTGTTGGGGCCCCCACAAAACAACTACCAATGGGGTTAAGGCAGCTACAGTAACAGTGTTGTTAATACTCTCTGTAGTTGGAAGATGTTATTCTCCTCATACAATTCCTCACCCTCTTCTGTGTTATTGCTCACAAGGTTCCTGGCTGTGCTAAAAACTATTTCTGAGTACACAGTGGAGAGTGGCCAGCTTAAGTAAAGCAAAGCAAATTTTGTGCAAATTTTTTTAGGCCTGACCAGATGTCATAATGTTGTTTCACTCTGGTGCACCAGTTGGTCTAAAAGTGGGTGGATAAAAGAGCAATAGCAGCAACCCAGTATAGTGCTGGGAGCACTATTACTGGACCACTTCCCCAGGAATCCATTTTGACTCACAGCACTATTAGTAAGTAATGATGGCCCCTACTGAAAATTTTTAATAGTGCCTGAACCTGCCCTTAACACTCGTCTTTTTATTTTTATACTGCAGTAAGTAATGGATGAGTGCCAGCTACTGCACATTATTTATTTTAAGTACAGTACCTGAACAACACACACATTTTTTTATAATGATTACTTTTTGATCATTGACACAGTCACAGTGCTGCAGTCTACAGCCCTCCACTGATGACACTGAGGGGTAAATTTACTAAAAATCATTTATGAGCTGCATTAAGCCAAGATTAAAAATGAGTGGGATTTATCAAACACAAGTGTGTTTTTAAAAATGAAATATGGGAATTTACTATGCTCCAGTTATTTGAGAATCATGTTTCCAATGGTGTATGCATTTGTGTTTGTCGACTGTGTTTGCTGTGTGTGTCATCGGCCAGTCAATCCCACACATGAAACATCGATAGATAAGCGAGATCCATGCTTTGGAGGGAGGACCCTTTATTGTGGGCATCACAAGTTCCCCAAGAATCCATAGCCTGGGCTGACTAGTTAGGTTGGTTATTGCTTCAGCCATGGGACCCTGTCAAGTGTCTTTTGTAAACATGGCAAGCTCCAAGAGCCCAGCTCCAAGAAAACACTGCAGCCCACCCCACAACCTCTCACTCCGATGTTCTGTGCGAAATGGTGCCTAAACCAAGAGATGTGCACCGGAAATTTTTTGGGTTTTGGATTTGGTTCTGCTGCCATGTTTTGGATTCGTTCGCGTTTTGGCAAAACCTCCCTGCAAATTTTTTGTCGGATTCGAGTGTGTTTTGGATTCAGGTGTTTTTCTTTTCAAAAACACCTTATAGAATCATAGAATTTGGGGGTAATTTGATCCTATAGTATTATTAATCTCAATAACCACAATTTCCACTCATTTCCAGTCTATTCTGAACACCTCACAATACTATTTTTAGTCCTAAAATTTGCACTGAGGTCGCTGGATGACTAAGCAAAGCGACCCAAGAGGGCAGCACAAACACCTGGCTTATCTAGGAGTGGCACAGCAGTGTCAGACAGGATGGCACTTCAAAAAATTGGCCCCAAACAGCACATGATGCAAAGAAAAGAGAACAAGAGGTGCACTGTGGTCGCTGGACGTCTAAGCTAAGCGACACAAACACCTCAATATCACAGGAATTATTTGTTCTAATCAATGATATTATTGGTCCAAATAACTGGAAGAAAATGACAAAATCACTGGAATTATTCGTAAACATTTGTAGAAAGTCGCTGCTTTCTGATTACAGAAATGCTCAAATATTCCTGCGAATCCACAATCCCTTCCCAGAGGAAAAAGAAATTGAGAAACCGTTGTTTGAGAATGTTTGTTCTCTTTCCCTTACAAAGGAACAAACCACTTTCCAAGAAGACTGACGTTTTGGGGATAATGGAGACATAATGTTTTTGAATATAAATCCTAAAGCAGGTGGTGTATTATAGTAAAAGAGGGCAAGAGACCAGCCATGCAGTTTCTGAAATATTATGACAAAATGTTACTGTATTTCATAAGCACTCATTCCTAACTCTGCTAAGTACTGTTTGGTATACTGTATCTGGCTTCCATGAGGTAGTTGTCCATTATTTCAGCTTCCATTGACCTTTTTGAAAGCGGTAGAAGTTATCGATTTTTTTTGATTTTTTATTTCCCCCTATTTTTAATTTTCTCCTGCATAGCCCGGTAAAATGTTGCAATGTTAAGTATTGACTTGTGCCTTCTGGGGGTCCACTTCTTCACCAAACCCAGCCAGATCTCATCCTAACCCTCTGTTCCACGTTCTCTATGTACCCCATCTGTGTCACCCATGTCTGTCTACCCCTCCCCTTTAGATTGTAAGCTCTCATGAGCAGGGCCCTCTTCCCTCATGTGCTTATCCTTTGTCTTACTTTAATAATCTTCAACTGTACCACATCCAGCAGTCTTCTGCCACCTGATACTTATTCCAGTGTCATCTGCTGATGTAACTATGTGTATTTACCCTGTACTTGTCCTATACTGTCATCAACTGTAAGTTGCTGTTTTCCTGTTTGATTATTTATGTACTCTGTATTTGGGCACTGGCGAACCCTTGTGGCGCCATATAAATAAAGGATAATAATAATAATAATAATAATAATAATAATAATAATATAGGGTGTATAATCCCCAGGTGTATCTCACACATCACAGTATATAGGGTGTATAATCCCCAAGTGTATCTCACACATCACTCAGTACAGTATACATACTGGTCACAACAATGCAGCAGATATTGAGCACTGATCAGGATACTAGAAGTGACACAGAGCTGCAAGATACAGCAATGGCCTACTGTACTGTACTATATATGTATACTGCTGGTCACCAAAATGCTGCACTGTCCTACTATATACTGCTCACAATAATGCAGCACAGATATGGAATGGATACTTGCAGTGACACAGAGCTGCAAGATACTACAGCAATGGCCTACTGTACTGTACAACTATATACTGTTGGTCACCAAAATGCTCCATCGATCTATTACATACTGCTCACAATAATGCAGCACAGATATGGAATGGATACTTGCAGTGACACAGAGCTACAAGATACAGGAATGGCCTACTGTACTGTACAACTATATACTGTTGGTCACCAAAATGCTGCACTGTAATACTATATATACTGCCCACAAAAATGCAGCACAGATATGGAATGGATACTTGCAGTGACACAGAGCTGCAAGATACAGCAATGGCCTACTGTACTGTACTACTATTATACTGGTGGTCCCCAGTCCCCACAATAAAACTCACTGAGCACAGATATTTGCAGCACACTGAACACAGATATGGAGCGTTTTCAGGCAAAGAACGTAGATATTTGAAGCACACTGAGCACAGATATTTGCAGCACACTGAGCACAGATTACGGAACTTTTAAGGGAGAGAACGCAGCCACGTCCTCTCCGGTCAATCTCCAATGCACGAGTGAAAATGGCGGCGACACGCAGCTCTTTATATAGAATATGAATCTCGCGATAATCCGACAGCGGGATGATGACGTTCAGGCGCGTTCGGGTTAACCGAGCAAGGCGGGAAGATCCGAGGCTGCCTCGGAACCGTGTAAAATAGGTGAAGTTCGGGGGGGTTCGGATCTCAACGAACCGAACCCGCTCATCTCTAATATATATATATATATATATATATTTATATATATATAAAAGCAAAAACACATGGGGTGCTCCATAGTGCTTATCATTTATTTATAAAAGAATTGTTAAAAGCATTCACTTTCTCCACCGCACTAATAATGCTCGTACCAAAAATGTCACCTGTGTGGGCTTAATACCACATGATTTAAATACATCAAGCTCCACCATGGCGTTATTATTCCCCGTCATCTATCTACGCTGGGACACGACTACCACTGGAAGCAGGAGACGGGAGCTTGAGCAGTTACACAGCGTATATGCACTTTTACAAGAAATGTACATTTTACTTATTTTTAATCAGGAATGAGTGAATTAAACTTTCTTGAAGTCATTTTACTATTGTGTGCCCCTTATTTATACTGTTGGATTCGGTATGAAATACCAGTGATCGGAATGCCAGCGGTCAAATGACCAACACTAAAGATCCCGACATGAAAGAGCTTAAGTATTTTTACCCTCCCCTACCATAACCCTCCAGGGGTCATGTCAAGTGCTAACCATTGGGATGTGATGGCTAGGGCTAACCCTTGGGGGATGTACCCCCTATACCTAACCCTAACGCTCCTCCCAAGGCCCGAAACCCGGTACTTACCTTCGCGATGTTGACTGTCAGTGTTCTAATGCCAGTGTCAGTGTTCTGGTGGTCTCCAGAGTGGTGTGAGAATTCCGGTGTTGGATGCGTCAGTCATATATATATATATATATATATATATATATATGTATAAAACATAGAATTTAACTGCAGATAAATTGCACTTGGCCCATCTAGTCTGCCCTTTTTATATATATATATATATATATATATATACATATATATTTATTTATTTATTTATTTATTTATTCTGGAGAAGAGATTAATTTCTTGAAACATTGATTCTTAGAAACCCATGTCCCACTGGGCAGTAATGCTAACTATTACGCCATCCATACTGCCAGAGACCAGCCATATTGCCCACAGGCACATAGTATGGGAACCACTGTCTTAAGGTAATCATAAGAGTTAGGGGACATCAATACTGTCTTTATTACAAGTTTTCATTTTCTTTTTTATATGCCACTTTTCTGTTTGACAGTGTCTATTACATTACTCAAAGTGAGCTTAAACATGTTCTTTCATCACAGTGTTCTTTAATCCCATAGCATTGTATGCTGTAGTGTGTACAGTATATAGATAATTTAACATAAAGTCAGTGCTTTTAATATTTTTAAATGGGTTCATCTGCATTCTTGGAGTAGTGATTTAAATAGTTTTATGTTATAATTCCGCTGATAATGGCTAGCAGCAAATATACTAGTGAACACTATATTTCTTATTTCATTTTATGACTTTGCAATTTCCGATAAACTATTAGGTTTCCTAATAGGATGCCAACAACATTACAAAACATTTCAATCTAATATGTAGTAATACAGTTTCCGTGCCCACTTTTTTAAATTTATGTACAAATATATACATTCTATTTGAGGAAGCGGAAATTGGTGTTATATATGTTATCCTAAAGTAATAGAAAATAAAAAAAATATTATTAGCTACATTAAAAATAACCTTTTCATCCTTATGAAACTAATGAATGGATGAGGTATAGAAGCTTGTAAAGCCGCTGCTTCCCAGTCTTTTTAACCAAATGAGGTCCGTCACACACAGCACTGGGCTTTGGGGGTGGCACCATCACTGCCCCACAGGCCTTGTTTCTGGCTACCAGTTTGCCAGAAAAGAGACCATGCAGCCAGTATCGCAGTGCACAACATCATGATAACAGACACTCAGGGGCCGGGTGAGGCATAGGGCCCTGTTACCATACCTTCCAACTGTCCCGATTTTTGTGGGACAGTCCTGTTTTTTGGGCACTGTCCCACCTGCAGACTGCAGTGTCCCATGGTGGTGGTGGTAGGGGGGATGGTTTGGAGGCGCCCACTCACTCGCTACCCTGCTTAGCAGAACAGTAGTGAATAGATGTTGTGCACATGCGCACAGTGTATGTTCATGGGAGACAGAGAGGCCGGGGGCATGGTCAGCAGCTCTCAGAGTGCTGGACATGGCCCCACAGTGGCAAAAATGGGGTCGCAGCATTTCCACACATTTGTGCCTTTTGGTGAGGCCATATCCCCTTTTGGGCATGTGTGCACAGGGGTCCCGCATTGATGCACCAAAAAGTTGGGAGGGATGTGGTTACAGCATTGAGTCCATAATTGTAATTGAAGTACGGATGGTGTAATGGTTAGCATTACTGCCTCACAGCACTGAGCCCATGGGTTCGATTCCCACCATGACCGTTACTGTGTGGAGTTTGTGTATACTCTCCGTACTAGCGTGGGTTTATTCTGGGTACTCCAGTTTCTTCCCACAATCCAAAAATATACTGGTAGGTTAACTGGATCCCAACAAATAAGGAACAAACAAAATGATGAAAGAAAATTGTGGCAGATTACTTTGTTTTAATAATATACAGCTGTTCTACCCATTCTTCGCACAGGAGTTTCTGATTTTCATGGTTGTACATATACAGTACATGCGTGTTATTAATTTGGAAAATCCATGTAAATATGAGACATGTTAATGTAAGTAAATATTGATCCATGGTTCTTGGCGTTACCCTAGAAGCACCCGTAGCAGATACAGTAAAAAGTGACAGGACCATTTTTGTAGTTTATTAAATTTTACACACTGGAGGTGCAACCCAAATTTTAATCTGATTGTACGTTTGGGTCGTATCGTTCATGCAACGAAAGCCACGTGAACCCCCTTTTCATCCCCTCAGGGGAGGTTTATTAAAATTCGAATTACATATTTTTTCTACTTCCCATCTCAAGAATACCTACTGTATGCTAAATTTCATCTTCCTTACAAATTGTAAAGTAAGAAAAATAGTGATGAGTCAGTGAGTGAGTGAGTGAGTGAGTGAGGGCTTTCGCATTTATATACATAGATTTCCAAATATTAAACAAACTCTGGTGGCCAGTGGCTGAAGAAGGACCATGTACAGTGGTTTGATATACTAATTCTAATGCTTTAATTGTAATACTGACTTAGATTATCCAAACAGTTGCTTCTAGATTTCCAATTTAATCTCTGCTAGTAGCACCCATCAAAGGATTAACTCCAATGTGCAGATGTTTTGTTAGAAGGAGTAATGATCTTTATATAATTTTCTTTGAAAGAAAACACCCCACATAATCAGAATAGATATGGTTATTTTAAATGTATTTTACAGTAAATTATTTTTGCCCACATAATAATCCATTAGATTATCAACCACAGGGATAAAGCTAAAGCTGGACATACACTATACAATTATCTGGCAGATCATCTGCCAGACAGTGGCGTAACAAGGGGGGTGCGTGTGGAGTACTTTGCCCTGGGTACCATGGCAGAGGGGGTACCGCCAGTCCTACCCAGGTGCAGTGTATGCGGTGCATATGGGCTCCTGAGTTCAGGGGGCCCACACTGCACACGATGTGCCCAGTTTTGTAATACTTACCCTCCAAAGTCCCACATCTACAGCAGCAGGGCTGCAGAAACCACTGTGAAAACAGCGTATTTTCTCCGAGTGCACGCACACTGGACTCTGGGATAGCACTAAGGTCTTCCAGTGACCCTAGTGCCCAAAGTCTATCCGGGTAAGTATATATTTTTTTCTTTTGGCTGCGGGGAAGGGGGGGGGGGGTCATTTTAAAATTGCCCTGGGCACCAAAGCCCCTTGTTACGCCCTGCTGCCAGATCTGGCTGGTTGGAATGAAAATCTGGTAATGGATGAGAGCAAATGACAATCGACCATTTGCTCCCAAAAATTGAAAAATGGACAAAAGCTATTGTTCATACAAATTGGTTTAAACTGTGATTTAACCAGTTTGTGTGATTGCCACAGATATACTGTACAGTACAGATGTGTCATCCTATATCCTGCAGCGAGAGATGCCCAAACGCAAGTGAGCCACTCTAAAAGAAATAGCATATTATCTTTTTCTTTCTTTTTTGCTTTCTACTTGCATCGCAGATACAGCAAAACACCATTAAAAGTGTACTTAATTAGTTTTAAACACATACAGATGTAGCCATGCTCATAGTGGCTGTGACTAGTTGCGGGTGCGACCAGTTTTTTGCTGTATGTGTGCAAGCATTTGGGCTTGTGTGCATTGCCTAGTCATGGATGCGAATAGTCACAGCCTGGCACAGCTAGTCACTACCGTGATGTGCATACACATCCATGCACAACGCTGCAATGATGAACACTGCTACAGCTGTACAATGTCACAGATGAAGCACAACAGAACTTTCTACTACAACAGAGACCTTTTTATACAGATTCAGATGTCACAGATGAAGCACAACAGAACTTTCTACTACAACAGAGACCTTTTTATATAGATTCAGATGTCACAGATGAAGCACAACAGAACTTTCTACTACATCAGAGACCTTTTTATACAGATTCAGATGTCACAGATGAAGCATAACAGAACTTTCCACTACATCAAAGAACTTATACAGATTCAGACTCAGTCGCACACAGATGTACAAATGTTGCACACCAAATTGATCAGAGATTTCTAGCACAGTAGTTTTGTCGCTTCCGGTTGTTGTTTTATTTATGCAAATAAAAAGCAAATTTTGGGCAAAAAAAAAGCGCAGCCAAGTCGCCGGAACTGGTGCGCCGATAGTGGCAGTTTGACATGATTAAAGCCACAGTGTATGAGGACTCATCTGTGGTGTAGGTACACTTGCCTATTTGGGCAGTATGGATGGTGTAATGGCCCAAACTGTGTGGAGTTTGTATATTCTCCCTATGCTTGCGTGGGTTTCCTCTGGGTACTCTGGTTTCCTCACACAATCCAAAAATATACTGGTAGGTTAGTTGGATCCCAACAAAATTACCCGTAGCGTGAATGTGAGTACATGTACATGTGATAGGGAATATAGATTGTAAGCTCCACTGGGGCAGGAACTGATGTAAATGGACAAATATGGGCCCTCATTCCGAGTTGTTCGCTCTGTATTTTTCATCGCATCGCATTGAAAATCCGCTTAGTACGCATGCGCAATGTTCGCACTGCGACTGTGCCAAGTAACTTTACTATGAAGAAAGTATTTTTACTCACGGCTTTTTCTTCGCTCCGGCGAACGTAATGTGATTGACAGGAAATGGGTGTTACTGGGCGGAAACACGGCGTTTCAGGGGCGTGTGGCTGAAAACGCTACCGTTTCCGGAAAAAACGCAGGAGTGGCCGGAGAAACGGTGGGAGTGCCTGGGCGAACGCTGGGTGTGTTTGTGACGTCAACCAGGAACGACAAGCACTGAAATGATCGCACAGGCAGAGTAAGTCTGGAGCTACTCTGAAACTGCTAAGTAGTTAGTAATCGCATTATTGCGAATACATCGGTCGCAATTTTAAGAAGCTAAGATTCACTCCCAGTAGGCGGCGGCTTAGCGTGTGTAACTCTGCTAAATTCGCCTTGCGACCGATCAACTCGGAATGAGGGCCATTGTCCGTAAAGCGCTGTGGAATATGTGTGCGCTATATAAATAACTAGTAATAAATATATAAATTTGCATTTACACATCACAGATAGTAAATTAGTCGACATAAGTTTCCATTTTTTGGGGTAATATACTATACATGCTAAATTTGATTGACATAATAAAAAAGAGAGGTTTTGACCAAATTAAAAAATAGTGAGACTAATGCAATGCTAGCATTGAAACATAAATGGAAAGATGTGTTTAATACATTACATAATAGGACTACATTTAATTAAAAAAATAGCAAATAAAAGATTTAGGCGTTAAAATACCTCCGAGAATAATATGTGGCTGTTAAAGTAAATATATATATATATATATATATATATATTATTAATAACATTAAAAGAGTTAACTTATTTTGAAACACTTTTTGTAAAAGCATAACAGTCAAGCACTCCAAAAACTACAGTAGAATCTCACCGTAAACAAGAGAGCTTGCAGAGCAAACTTTGGAAAGGTCATTTAAGAAAGGTAATTTTTCATTTCAAATTGTTACCTTGTACAGGGTTATACTTTAGAGACTTGATATTTTAGGCCTTTTGTGTTTCCTGCTTGTTGACTTTTATCTGCACTATACAAGGTACAGTAAATGTCCAAAAACAAAAGTTTTCATACAAAATAGAATTGTCTGGATACATTGTGGCATGATATCCTCAGGTTGAATGAGATAAAAATAAAATTATTGGCGCACTTCAGCAAGTATAGTTAAAAAGCTAAAGAAGTAAAAATATCCTAGCTTAGATTTTGAACAATATATGCTCATTTGGGTTAATTCAGAGTTAAACACAAGTTGGCTGCAATTACACTCACATTGCATGGAACTATATATGGATATTCATTTATATGCCAAGTAACACACATTTATGCAACTGTACCAACCCAATACATACAATTCACTTGATAGCTGTCATCGTAAGCAGTGCACACTTTATCAACCATATCTTTTCTGCTTGAGATCCTCAACTCAGTTGGATTTCTATGTGTGTACAACTGAGGAAAGTAAAAAATGTAATCTTCACCTGCACTGTTACTAAATGTAACTTATCTGTGTACGCAACACTGCCACCCAGTTACTCCCATTCAGCTAAAAGTGGAGATTTGTATAAGTCTGAACCACTTGCAGATGCATATGCTCAGCTGTGGACCATGCATACTTCTATAACAAGGCAAGATTCATCTGCAGTCTAGCCACATGTGTAGCTTGGCATGAGTCTTTGTTATCTGTTTATATATAGAAACATAAACATTTTGATGGCAGATAAGAATTACTTGGCCCATCTATACCTCCCCTTCTCTTTCAATTGTTTTTTATTGATTTATTTAAGCAAATAGGAAAATAAACAAAGAAAAAGGGTGGAAAGGGACACAAGGTAATAAAGAGTACAATACAGAACATTCAAACGACTTACATATGTTGCCGTATTTCCATACATAACAAAGCAAAAAAAAGCATTTCCTCAAATACATAACAAGAATATATGGGATTATATTCAACACAGATATCACCTACTAAATGCGAAATAATGGCTCACTAGTTGAACTATATCTATTGATAGCAGATTCTCTCCTTCTCTTGTTAAAATGAAATCTCGCCTTTTAGGCCATTTTATTATTAATGGATTGATACCCCTCATATTAACGGTATTGAAGGTTTCCATTATATAAGCATGATGGACTTTATGTACAATTTTCATGAATGATCGAGCAACTGGGGATTTCCATTGTTGCGCTATTGCTGCTTTTGTTGCTATTATGTGGCCTAAGACATAGCTCTCTATCACCGACATTTCTGATTGATAGAAGCAGAGGCGTAACTAGGGTTTTTGGAGCCCAGGGCAAGATGAAGAGTGCCCCCCGACAACTACACAGTACACAGGCAGAGTCCCCTTTTTACATAGTACACAGGCAGAGTCCCCTTTTTACACAGTACACAGGCAGAGTCCTCTTTCTACACAGTACACGGGATGAGTCCCCTTTTTACATAGTACACCTGCAGAGTCCCCTTTATACACAGTACATAGGCAGAGTCCCCTTTCTACACAGTACACAGGAAGAGTCCCCTTTTTACACAGTACGCTGGCAGAGTCCCATTTTTACACAGTATGCTGGCAGAGACCCCTTTCTACACAGTACACAGGTAGAGTCCCTTTTTACACAGTATGCTGGCAGAGTCCCCTTTTTACACAGTACGCTGGCAGAGTCCCCTTTTTACACAGTACACAGGTAGAGTCCCCTTTTTACACAGTATGCTGGCAGAGACCCCTTTCTACACAGTACACAGGAAGAGTCCCCTTTTTGGACAGTATGCTGGCAGAGTCCCCTTTTTACACAGTATGCTGGCAGAGACCCCTTTCTACACAGTACACAGGTAGAGTCCCCTTTTTACACAGTATGCTGGCAGAGTCCCCTTTTTACACAGTACGCTGGCAGAGTCCCCTTTTTACACAGTACGCTGGCAGAATCCCTTTTTTACATAGCATGCTGGCAGAGTCCCCTTTTTACCCAGTACGCTGGCAGAATCCCCTTTTACAAAGGGAGGGAGGGAGAGACAGGGGGAGTTAGGGTTAGACTGCGTGGGTGGGTATGGTTATTGTTAGGCTGAGGGAGGTGGTAGGCAGAGCCATGCCAGCCAGCCTAGCAGAGTGAAAGCAGCATGTCCTCTGTGCCTTGGGTGACAGCAGCGACATGTGCTTCCTGCATGGCAACAGCAGCAGCTGGGCACAGGTGCCCAGGTAACCACAGGGCAGGAGGCTGAGCACGTACCTGTAGTTGTGCCCCTTTCTGCCTACCTCTCCCCCTGTCCTGTGTAAGCAGCATCCACAGCAGGCTGTATGGTGAAAGTGACAGGCAGCGGCCACAGCAATGCAGGTGTCACCTCCCTCTCGCACCACTGATCGCTAGCTCTCCATTGCATCCAGCAGAAGGAAAGTATGACTTCAGCTGTCACCAGTTCTTGCCTTCTTCGCATCTCTCCCTCCTCCGACGTGTACTTCAGGTCCTGCGGCTGGCTTTGAAGCTGCGCTACTCCATCCTGACATGGGAGTGGACAGGTAGCGGCCGTGCGGGTGCTGGTAGCAGTAGAGCAATAGTGGGGGCGGGTGGGCATGATGCCCTGTCCGGTGGCGCTCCCCTCTGCTGGGCATGCCAAGGTGCCTAGGGCACGTGCCCTGCTCGACCCCCCTAATATTTAAACCAGGTAGTAGCCTAAATATAGCCTGCAGGGAAAGTGCTCCTGATGGGACTGATAAACATTTTGATATCTTAACCAAATAGTCCCATGCCTTCAAGGAATCTATTATCGAGTTTAGAATAATTCCCTGAACTGGATGCAGACTAACTGGGGTCCATAAGATGTCTAGAAGGGGCTAGTTTGGTAAGAGATCCTGTTCCATGTCTACCCAGATTCTAGAACCCCTGGGGAGAGCCCAGTTGCTCATTTGTGTAATTAAACAAGCATTCCGATAAGCAAATAGATCCGAAACCTTCAAACCTTATTGACTCTTTGATCTTATTAAACATGAAAAAGCTAGTCATGATTTTTTTTCAGCCAGATATATGAAAGGATTTGTTTATGTAAGCTATGGATAGTTACGTTTGGTATATGGTATGGGATATTACGAAATAGAAACATTAATTTTGGTAAAAGCATCATTTTAAATATTGCTAATCTGCCCATTCATGAAACCTCACATCCATGCCAACCATGCATCAAGTCTGTGATCTGTCTCAACAAGTTTATAAAATTTAATTCAACACATTATTCTACTTTATTTGGTATAGATATGCCGACATATCATATGGAATCATTTTTCCAATTGTAAGGGTAACTCTGCATTAGAGTAAATCATTTTTCCTTACTCAAATTTAGCCCCATTGCCTCTGTTTTGGAGGTATTTAATTTATAAAATGATGCATTTCCAAACTCATCCAAAACTTTATGCACGGTTGCTAAAGATATTGAGGGATTGATCACAAAGAGAAGTATATTGTCAGTGAATAGACATATTTTATTTATAGTGGTACCTACATTAAAACCATGAAGGGTAGGCCTAGATCTAACTGATGCTGCTAATGGTTCGACAGCTAGGACATACATTAAGGGTGAAAGAGGGCATTCCTGGGGCATCCCTGTCTCATACCATTTTTTATTAAGAAACTAGGGGAAAGAAACCCATTGTTAAATACTCTTGCTACTGGGTTACTATAAAGTGCCCTTATAGAATTAAGAATTTTCCCTTTAAAACCAATTTTTTTTTAATGTCTCAAAGAGATAATTCCAGTGTAAGCGATCAAATGCCTTTTCGGCATCTAATGAGAGTAAGAGCAATTATTTACCCATTTTCTGGACATATTCTACTATATTGAAAACGCTCTGGGTATTATCTGAAGCTTGTCGCGTAGAAACAAAGCACACTTGATCCTGATGAACTAATTTTAACAGATATGGAGTTATTCTTTTAGCAATCATTTTCACAAAAATGTTAATATCAGTATTAAGGAGAGCAATTGGTCTAAAATTTTTACATGTTGTTATATCTTTCCTTTCTTTTGGGATAGTGAATATTCTAGCCTCTAACATATCTTGTGGTAGAGAGCCTTGCTCTGTTAAAAGATCTGTAAAAGGAGCCATTAAAGTGGTTATAAAAGATTTATAGAATAGGTTTGTATACCCGTCAAGGCCTGGAGCCTTACCACTTGAGAGTGAATTAATTACCTCTATAACTGGTCTCTCAAATCCTGATCATCTAGTCCTGGGAGATGGATATCCCTAAGAATCCCTGTATAGATTGGTCAGAGGGCTGTATGATCTCTTTATCTATATGGAGATTGTATATGGATTCATAATATTTAGCAAAAGTCTCTACTATGATCTCTGGGTTAATAATTTTTGTGCCATTCTCACTTATCACAAATGGGATCTTATTGCAGGCATGGTATTTCCTCAATTTTTGGGCCAATAATATACCTGGTTTATTAGCTATATTGTAAAACTTCTGTTGCATACGCATAAAGGCAGATTTAATTTGTGTTGTAAATAGCTTCTGCAGCTGATTTCGAATAGCTGTACGTTCCCTCGTGAGTGCACATGTGGGATTTGCCCTATGAAGAGATTTTACCTTTGTTAATTGAAGTTCTAATTCTTCTTGTTGTGCAGTGTTCTGTTTGCACAACCTTGCCCCTAACTCTCTTGTTAATCCTCTAAGCACTGCTTTCAGAGTGCACCAGTATGTAGTAACTGTCATTTCCTGTGGACAGTAAGTTTTTTGGTAGAGTTCAATCCCTTCTTTAAGTATATTTAGAGTTTCTGCTGTAGATAATAAATGTTCAGGAAAACGCCATGGTCTTGGCGGGGTTTTAGAATTGGAGCACTTCCAAGTCCATGAGTTTGCGGCATGGTGTGACCAGGCAATTGGAATTATACTTGAAGAGATTGCAGACTGTAATGTCCATATATCTATCGCAATTAGATCTATATGAGAGTATGTCAGGTGGACGTGTGAAAAAAAAGTAAAATCCTTAGTAGATGGAAATTTCACCCTCCACACATCACATAGATCATATTCCATTAGTAGAGTACTGAGTTTTTTCAATGTAACTAACTTCAGGCTCCTGTACCCTACCTTCTTATTACATTTTTGTCTAAACTCGGGTTTGGAACTAGGTTCAAATCTCCCATTATTATTACATGGCCTCTGTGCACTTCATGGATCAATTCAAGTGTCCTACTTAAGAGCTGAATTTGTTGTCTATTAGGTGCATACAGGGAGACTATTGTACACTTCTTTCCTTCAAGTTCTCCAATTAGAATCAGGTATCTACCCTCCTTGTCAGCTATTTCCTTCTTTAATATGAAGGAAACTGAGTTATGGATCAGGAGAGCCACTCCATGGCTTATATGGACCATTTGCAAAATACGCCCTGCTATATTTAGCATTTCTCATTGTCAGTGGCGCTTTAGCAGGAAAGTGAGTTTCCTGGATAAAGATTATTTTTGCCCTAAGGCGATGAAAAGTATCTAATGCCAACCTATGTTTGTTTGGAGAGTTTAGGCCATGAACATTCAATGATAAAAATGTAACCGTACCTATTTTTATCTTATCAAGTTGCTGCAGCATTGTAAAAAATGCAAATATTAGCTGTAATGTGTATATACCTTTTTTGGATTTATTCTGTATTAGTAACACAAGGGAGAAGAGAAAAGAGGGGAAAAAAGTATTCATACTGGGGGAAGCTGGAAAAGAGGGGATCCGGTCTTTAGGTCGACAGTAAGTAGGTCGACACTGTATAGGTCGACCACTATTGATCAACAGTAAGTAGGTCGACATGTTTTCTAGGTCGACAGGGACTCTCTGTCGACATGTTCTAGTTTGACATGACAAAAAGTCGACATGAGTTTTTTTAAAAAAAATCAATTTTTTAAACTTTTTCATACTTTACGATCCATGTGGACTACAATTGGGAACTGTAACCTGTGCCAAGTGCAGTGGTAGCTGAGCGAGGCACCTTGCCTGAAGCATGGCGAGCGAAGCAAGCAAAGCGAGGGGACACGGTGCACTCATTGGAGTTCCCGGTCACCGTTTGGAGAAAACAACACTAAAGAAAGTTAAAAAAACTCATGTCGACCTAGTACATGTCGACCTAGAAACCATGTTGACCTACTTACTGTTGACCAATAGTGGTCAACCAAATCACTGTCGACCTAAGTCTAATCTACCTAACATACCACACCCGGTAGAGAAACCCCAAGAAAAAAACAAAAAAAAAAAACATACTAAGCCTAAAAAAAGGAGCCCTACTTATAGGGCCACTATGTTTGCATTTAAAAAAGAAAACTGGCAAATAAAACATTCTGGGGGGGGGGGGGGAGAGGTGGTAACATACTGGATAGTAAGACCCACCCTAGTTGTGAGCACTTTAAAGTAGTCTTGGGAATTTTACATATTACAGCAATAATAGCTCCCTTCTACTTACACAATTTCATCACAACAACAACAATTTCCTAGGCAGCATTCTCTTTACCTATAAGATTTTATAACTACAATGAATATAAATTTAATAAAAGTTGTTGTGACAGTTGTAATAGTTATGCCCTAATGTACAATTGATTCCTTTGCTTAAGCTTGTCCCAAACCTGGGTTACTGGTTTACCAGCCGTACCAGGTAGCATAACAGATATGTCCCATTCTGCTAGCAGCTTAACACTTGCTTCTGTTGAAGATATGACATATGATGAGGATTCATATGTTATCAATAATTTTACAGGAAAGCCCCATCGATAATGTATCTCATTGTCATGCAAGGCTCTGGTAATTGGGCTGAGCATTCACCTTTTCGCCAAAGTTGCTGCCAAGAGATCCGAGAACATCTGTAGGCCTGCTAATCGATCAGAACCTTCGGCTTCCCTGGCTGCCCATATTATATTCTCTTTTATGTGGTAGAAATGGATTTGCATCTGCGTATCCTTTGGAGTGTTCATCGCCCCTTGGTGATGTTTTGGTAATCTATGAATGCGGTTTATGATTATGGGGTACATTTACTAAGCAGTGATAAGAGTGGAGAAGTGAGTCAGTGGAGAAGTGCCCATGGCAACCAATCAGCACTGAAGTAACATCTATAATTTGCATACTATAAAATGATACAGAGCTGCTGATTGGTTGATGGGGAAATATCTCCACTGGCTCACTTCTCCGCTCTTATCACTGCTTAGTAAATGTACCCCTAAATCTTGTATAGATGCATTGGAAAGCAGTTTCTGAGACAATTTTGTAGCATACTCCAAAAGTTCCATTTGGGTGACAGAGTCCGGAATACCCCTAATTTTCAAATTATTCCTCCTAGACCTGTCTTCCACTTCTGCTAATTTATCTTTCATCACATTCAGGTCTGCCTGGAGCTCAGCATGGGCAGATTAGAGGGTATTGTGAGAAACTGTCAATCCCATCATCTTTTTTTCAAGATGATCCGTGCACCCACGTAGGCCAGAGAGTTCAAACCTAATATCTGCACGAAATGCACTAAACATCTGGAACATTGAATTGACTGTAAGGAGTGCATTTGGATTAAGATCTAGGCCCAGTTCAGCTGGTGTAGGTGTAAGTGTAAGCGCCTTGCTCCTTATTGCTGTTGGTGCACTAACAGAGGATGCTTGATTTATAATGGGCTTAGTGGACATTTTTCCACCTGTGTGTCTTGTTGTCATTCTTGGAAATGGATTGGCTCCAAGTTCTTACTTTTTCTTACCTTTTTCGGAAGGCATACTTAGGTTTTATATTAGACTTTGTAATAGCGTTTTATATTTTACAACAAGAGATTTTCACCAGCCAAGTTGAAGTTCAGCCAAGTTCTTATCCTTACAGAAGGTTTAAATGATTTAAGACACAAGGGCAGCTCTTATGCCATATAACATATACCATACATCATAAAGTCGTAGGGTACTAGTATTCTCTAATCAAAACTTGAGGGGACAAAAAAATAAATAAAAAAATGACATCTTAATACTGGCTCTTAATGCTTGTCCTGCTGATGCCTCAACTTTTCTTTATGTTGTGCAACATCTTATAAACATACCTAGTAACATAGTAATATAGTAACTAAGGTTGAAAAAAGACAATTGTCCATTGAGTTCAACCTATTTGTGGTCTCCTATGCAGTCTTATTATAGGACTAGTTATTTTTATGTTAGGACTAGTTAAATTAACTATAATGCGTGCCTACACACCATAACCCTGAATATCTTTATCCAATAGGAATTTATCTAACCCATTCTTAAAGGTGTTGACTGAGTCCGCAGTTACTAATCTCTCAGGCAGGGAATTCCAAACACGTATTGTCCTTACTGTGAAAAAACCTTTTCGCCTCAATGTGCGGAAACTCCTCTCCTCTAACCTAAGCGAGTGACCACGTGTTCTCTGTGCTGGTCTTATAGAAATCAGGTACCTCCCAAGCTCTGTGTATTGACCCCTTATATATATGTAGAGGTTGATCATGTCCCCTCTTAGTCTCCTCTTTTCCAATGTAAACATGCCTAGCCTTGCAAGCCTTTCCTCATATTCCAGCATCTCCATGCCCTTGATTAGTTTGGTCGCCCGCCTCTGAACCTTTTCTAGCTCCAGGATATCCTTTTTGTAATACGGTGCCCAAAATTGCACACAGTATTCAAGATGTGGCCTCACTAGTGATTTATATAATGGGAGTATAATACTCTCGTCCCTTGCATCAATTCCCCGTTTTATGCATACTAATATCTTATTAGCCTTCTTTGCTGCACTCCTACTTTGGGTACTGCTGCTTAATTTGTTATCTATGTAAACCCCTAAGTAAAGTTTACACTTTGGGAAACTTAGTCACTTGCATTTACAGATGGAGCCTCCGTTATCTTTTCTGGTTGAGGTGTTATTCGCGATCAGGCATATGCAGCGTGTCTGGGCGCAAGGAGGCTTGCCTAGTCGTAGGGAGGTGCACAGAGCGTTTGGTGTTACCTTTGAGTGTAATACCTGCAATCATCCACCAGATGTTGAGCCTAATTCAGAGTTGACTGCGCAAATATGTTAGCAGTTGGGCAAAACCATGTGCACTGCAGGGGTGCAGATATAATATGTACAGAGAGAGTTACATTTGGGTGGGGTGTATTCAAACTGAAATCTAAATTGCAGTGTAAAAATAAAGCAGCCAGTATTTATCCTGTACAGAAAAAAATAACCCACCCATATCTAACTCTCTCTGCAAATGTTATATCTGACACACCTGCAGTGCACATGGTTTTGCTCAACTGCTAACAAATTTGCTGCTGCAATCAACTCTGAATTACCCCCGTTGTTTTTTAAAATCACCATTGCGCATGCGTGTGGTTTCCATTAAAATACAATACTGAACTACAGCATAAGAACTACTTTACTGGTGCATCTCATTACGCTACAGTATGCTACATTATGTCAAATACAGTATATAGTACTGTATTTAGTACAGTATATACAGATGCAAATAGTAAAGTATATACAGACACAAAAACGAAAGTGATAAAGCCACACTATAGTCCATTGACGTTAGAGATATGTGAACGTCTAAGCCCGGACAAATCAACAAATTAAAATAATAGTGTATACAGACGCAAACAAACTTGTTACAGGTATGGGCTATTGATGTTAGGTATATGTGAGTGTCCAAATCCTGTAGCCATTACAGCATAATCAAAACCAATGGGCTTATTTATCTGTGAAGACTTGTCCGAGTGTTCCGCTTCCCATGCTTAGAGTCCCGGGTTCGATTCCTAAAGTGCGAATGCATGTTAATTTTTTCCTGACACTTTATTATTTTTTTCTTTTTGTATCTATTGTAATATACCTTCACATTCAATAGAAGTGTGCACACAAGTTTTATGTAAAGCATTCAGCTGCAGGAGCGTATCTAAAATACACAGTGACTATGAGGATAAGTGAGCTCTACTGTATGACCCATATGGTACACATACTGTACAATACTGTAGCAGGCCAGACTCGATTGACATGGCTACCACCCGTGACCCTGTGCCTCTTGAAAGTCCTCAGCTGTAGAGCGAGTGATGGCATCTGTTTTGCAAAAATCTGGGCAATGCTGAGTTTTTGTGTTCTCAGTTCCCTGTAGATGGTGCCACAGCAGTGATTGACAGCTTGGGCTAACAGTTCCTGCATCAGGCAGTGGCAGACAGCAGGTGGCAAGCCTCCGACAGGCAGGCAGGATCCGGAGTCTGCAGTGACACCGAAGACACACTGTGCTTGTAGCCCAGACTGGCCTCAACAGCGGCGCAAATATTGCCCACCACAGCTTGCCAGGAGGGCTCCGTTCACCGCTCAGTGTGGCCCATTTCTCCGCATTCCTCCGGCTCTCCTCAACAGCACCTGCCCGCATGAAGGCCAGCGGCCGCAGAATGAGAGGGGCGAGAGCCTGGGAGCTATACCTCTGCACCATCTCCAATGCCAAACACCAGCCACAGACCACCAGGCTGGGCATGTTGGATGCTGACCTCTGGACTATGAGGGCTATACACCAGCACTGGATATGGGATACAGGAGATGGGGACTGCAGACTCAGGCTGCACAGCAGGTCTCAGCAGTTTTCAGGAATCAGAGGCACAGAAAACTTTATAGGTGAGTGGTGGTTTATAGCGGCTTTCTTACCCTCGATGTAGCCGCTTGCTTCAAGCCAGTACTGGGTGGCCTAAGATGGAGAGCACTCTCTTGCATGATACCTCAATGATCCATGCCTTCATGCCTCCATGCCTCTGCCATCTTGCTCTCAGAGGCCACTCTTCCCCCTATTCCTCCCCTTCTACGCATGCGTAAAACACCAGAAAAATGACTGCTTCCCCATTTCCCGGTGATTTTCAAGGGATGCCATAGCAGCACTAGAATCTGGAGAGATGAGTTCAGAAAAATGGGGTGTGTTTGGTGCGGGCCCCAGGGACCCGAAGGACCCTCATGGACCCACACCATTACACCACTACGATAAGCCTGAACCATTGAAAAAAGGTAGAAGAATGCATGGATTCAACGTATGAAAGATCCATCTGCAGGTTACATTTTTCTAATCCAGTGTAGCCGCAGTTTCCTATTCTTAGCAGATCTACTGACAGAAGTAGAATCCAGTGCTATCTTCTGCAGCTGTAGCTACTACCCTTCGGGGTTTGACGTACTGTGCGGTCATAGATGCTCTCTGCATACCACAGTTGTAATGCATAGTTATTTAATTTACCTGCCTTGCCTTTGTCTTGTGACCTCTCTCATAAAGAACAGATTTGTTGTCCACAGAACTGCCATGGATCTCTCTTATAAAGAACAGATTTGTTGTCCACAGAACTGCCACGGATCTCTCTCATAAAGAACAGATTTGTTGTCCACAGAACTGCCACGGATCTCTCTTATAAAGAACAGATTTGTTGTCCACAGAACTGCCACGGATCTCTCTTATAAAGAACAGATTTGTTGTCCACAGAACTGCCACGGATCTCTCTTATAAAGAACAGATTTGTTGTCCACAGAACTGCCACGGGATGTTTTTTGTTTATAACATTCTCTGTAAACTCAAGATACTGTTGTGCATGATAATCCCATATCACCACCTGTTACTTAGATACTTAAACCACTGCCTGGCCCTAACACTTGTTGACCTCTTGATATCTTCATGCTTCTATGTAATGTGTTGAAACCACACGTATAGCAATATGTTTATTAAAAAGGTACTGCACAAGCAGTAATCCACTTGCTACAAATTTTAATAAACTATTACAGATAGAAGTGTATTTTCTATTGATAGTTTTAAATTAATAAAAGCTATTGTATTGTATATTTAATACTATTTTTTTCCCATTTTCTGAAACAGCAAATTGAAATACATAATTAACGAGCTTTTGAAGTTGCGTCAGAAAGGTAATATTGCATAATCAGCTGTTAAAACCATGGGGACTAGCACTATGCGTCTCTCAAAAGACCCCACACTGCAGTTCAGAAGCCAATCTACTTCTCAGTGTGCTCATTCCTTTATTATAAAAGATAATCTAACTTAGCTGAGCACTCATAATTGCAGCAGTTCCAAATGCACTGTGTTCAACCCTGTTGGTTTTCAGTCCTATGCAACATCTTTTATAATTAGTCTATAGGGAGCCCCAACAGTCTAAGGCAACTGTTTTAATTAAGTTAATCATGACTTGACCATACGATATCAGAAAACACTCTAGCTGCAAGGCAAGATTTCTCTGCATCTGAGCACTTAACCTAAAATTGTGGCTGTATTCACATTTACTTTCAAACATGTACAAACTGAATTGTGGCAAATGCTTTTAATCACTAAACCTCATATAGTCTGAGGATTGTCCGTAACATAACTATAACATCTTAACACTTAATTATAATAAATAAAGACATGGAGACTTGAATTTGGCAGAAATTGTTAGCTATTTATTTAAGTGAACCATTAACTGTGAATAATTAAACTAAAGTATGGTGGCCAGAAAGAACGGCTAAACAACCCTATCCCATAGATAACTATCTTATAAAAAAGAACTGACGTAAACCTTCCAACAAACAAATAGGTATCCACTCAACCTCCATCCTGACTACCCACCCGTAAAGGTGATGAGGCTGCCACCCGTGCAGGCGGTCCAGCAGATGTAAAACCAGTCAGCGAAGGAGAGCGCACCTAAAAATCAACAACCAAACGACCTCCAATCCACTCTTTAATACAACAAATGTTAACTAGCCGTTCTTTCCCGCCACAACCAAACCGTGACAACCCACAGCACGAAAATAGCCAACGCAACAACATAAAACAAACACCACCAGTAGAGAGGGAGGGTGGGATGACAAAAGCAGAAGAGGCTGACCCAGCCCCTTTCTCAAGCTTAAGAACCCATTCCACCTACCCCCAACATTCATTTCTATTGGCTAACAATAAAACTCCCATAATGCGTTACCGTCCTGCCCCCAGACTAGCTGAGGTTTAACCCACTCCTCTCCTATTCTGTCAATTCGTTCTCCTAAACCTCATATAGTCTGAGGATTGTCTGTAACATAACTATAACATCTTAACACTTAATTATAATAAATAAAGACACGGAGACTTGAATTTGGCAGAAATTGTTAGCTATTTATTTAAGTGAACCATTAACTGTGAATAATTAAACTAAAGTATAGTGGCCAGAAAGAAGGGCTAAACATCCCTATCCCATAGATAACTATCTTATAAAAAAGAACTGACGTAAACCTTCCAACAAACAAATAGGTATCCGCTCAACCTCCATCCTGACTACCCACCCATGAAGGTGATGAGGCTGCCACCCGTGCAGGCGGTCCAGCAGATGTAAAACCAGTCAGCAAAGGAGAGCGCACCTAAAAATCAACAACCAAATGACCTCCAATCCACTCTTTAATATAACAAATGTTAACTTGCCATTCATTCCCGCCAACAGCGAAGTTCTGTTCCACAGAAACTACGCACCGCCACCATACCCCTAACCTACCGAACCAACCACCGAAAACAGATCCTCCAAAAACATAGATAGTCCCTGTCCTGTCAAGTGCACACCATCAGGTCTAAACAAGTAGAAGCACCGAAACTTGATCCGCTGATGCCAAACCACGGCACTGCCATGGGCCACCACAAACTTAGCCACCGCGGCATTCACCTTCCGGCGAGCCACATCGATCGCCCGACAATCCACCACTCCACGCCAACACAACCACGGCACCATACAAGACCAGATAAGCTTACAGCCTGGCCAAGCGCCCAAAATCACTTGCAGATCCTGAATAATGGCCAATTCACTGCCTTCCTCCTACCTAGGTCGTTCCCTCCTAAGTGAATCACCAACAGTTTGGGGATGCCAAACCGCCGAACCTGCTCCATAAGCTTCGCTTTCAGGTCATGCCAAAGCATACCATGCACACCTATGCACCGCACATCATCCGAACCCACAAAGCAAGGAGCCCCTTCCGTAGCCAAAAAATTGGCTGCCCAATAAACATAGGAATGGCCAATCACCCACACATCACACACATCCACCCGCCAACCTAAAAGGGAAAAAACAGATAAACAAATGTGAATATGGGAGATAAAACCAAACCCAGCCCAGAACAGGAACCAACTATCAGAACGAGGATCTGCCAAAAAGAAAAATTTGAATAGAGGACTATAACTTTCCTCTTGAACAAGCTTCAGGCCAATCGAAGCAACAGAAAGAAACAAAAGGAAAAAACAAAATAACAAAAGGGGGGGTTTGGGAGGAACACATAATAACTAGAGATGAGCGGGTTCGGTTCCTCGGAATCCGAACCCGCCCGAACTTCATGTTTTTTTTCACGGGTCCGAGCGACTCGGATCTTCCCGCCTTGCTCGGTTAACCCGAGCGCGCCCGAACGTCATCATGACGCTGTCGGATTCTCGCGAGGCTCGGATTCTATCGCGAGACTCGGATTCTATATAAGGAGCCGCGCGTCGCCGCCATTTTCACTCGTGCATTGAGATTGATAGGGAGAGGACGTGTCTGGCGTCCTCTCCATTAGAATAGAGATAGATTAGATAGAGAGAGAGAGATTGTGCAGAGTCGCAGACAGAGTTAGTTTACCACAGTCAGTGACCAGTGCAGTTGCTAGTTAACTTTTATTTAATATAATATATCCGTTCACTTCTCTCTGCTATATCCGTTCTCTGCCTGAAAAAAAAAACGATACACAGCAAGTCAGTCACACAGTGTGACTCAGTCTGTGTGCACTCAGCTCAGCCCAGTGTGCTGCACAGTCATCAATGTATAAATTAAAAGCTTATAATTAATTGTGGGGGAGACTGGGGAGCACTGCAGGTTGTTAGCAGGAGCCAGGAGTACAATTATATTAATTAACAGTGCACACTTTTGCTGCAGGAGTGGTGACCAGTGCCTGACCACCAGTATAGTATTGTTGTATACTACTAATATCTCTTTAAATATCAACCAGTCTATATTAGCAGCAGACACAGTACAGTGCGGTAGTTCACGGCTGTGGCTACCTCTGTGTCGGCACACGGCAGGCAGTCCGTCTGACCAGAATTGTATTATTTATTATTATATACCTACCACCTAACCGTGGTTTTTTTTTCATTCTTTATACCGTCATAGTGTCATCCTAATTGTTACGAGTATACTACTATCTCTTTATCAACCAGTGTACAGTGCGGTAGTTCACGGCTGTGGCTACCTCTGTGTCGGCACACGGCAGGCAGTCCGTCCGACCAGAATTGTATTATTTATTATTATATACCTACCACCTAACCGTGGTTTTTTTTTTCATTCTTTATACCGTCATAGTGTCATCCTAATTGTTACGAGTATACTACTATCTCTTTATCAACCAGTGTACAGTGCGGTAGTTCACGGCTGTGGCTACCTCTGTGTCGGCACACGGCAGGCAGTCCGTCCGACCAGAATTGTATTATTTATTATTATATACCTACCACCTAACCGTGGTTTTTTTTTTCATTCTTTATACCGTCATAGTGTCATCCTAATTGTTACGAGTATACTACTATCTCTTTATCAACCAGTGTACAGTGCGGTAGTTCACGGCTGTGGCTACCTCTGTGTCGGCACACGGCAGGCAGTCCGTCCGACCAGAATTGTATTATTTATTATTATATACCTACCACCTAACCGTGGTTTTTTTTTCATTCTTTATACCGTCATAGTGTCATCCTAATTGTTACGAGTATACTACTATCTCTTTATCAACCAGTGTACAGTGCGGTAGTTCACGGCTGTGGCTACCTCTGTGTCGGCACACGGCAGGCAGGCAGTCCGTCCGACCAGAATTGTATTATTTATTATTATATACCTACCACCTAACCGTGGTTTTTTTTTCATTCTTTATACCGTCATAGTGTCATCCTAATTGTTACGAGTATACTACTATCTCTTTATCAACCAGTGTACAGTGCGGTAGTTCACGGCTGTGGCTACCTCTGTGTCGGCAGTCGGCAGGCAGTCCGTCCATCCATAATTGTATTATTATTATAATATATACCACCTAACCGCGGTTTTTTTTTCATTCTTTATACCGTCGTCATAGTGTCATACTAGTTGTTACGAGTATACTACTATCTCTTTATCAACCAGTGTACAGTGCGGTAGTTCACGGCTGTGGCTACCTCTGTGTCGGCACACGGCAGGCAGTCCGTCCGACCAGAATTGTATTATTTATTATTATATACCTACCACCTAACCATGGTTTTTTTTTTCATTCTTTATACCGTCATAGTGTCATCCTAATTGTTACGAGTATACTACTATCTCTTTATCAACCAGTGTACAGTGCGGTAGTTCACGGCTGTGGCTACCTCTGTGTCGGCACACGGCAGGCAGTCCGTCCGACCAGAATTGTATTATTTATTATTATATACCTACCACCTAACCGTGGTTTTTTTTTTCATTCTTTATACCGTCATAGTGTCATCCTAATTGTTACGAGTATACTACTATCTCTTTATCAACCAGTGTACAGTGCGGTAGTTCACGGCTGTGGCTACCTCTGTGTCGGCACACGGCAGGCAGTCCGTCCGACCAGAATTGTATTATTTATTATTATATACCTACCACCTAACCGTGGTTTTTTTTTTCATTCTTTATACCGTCATAGTGTCATCCTAATTGTTACGAGTATACTACTATCTCTTTATCAACCAGTGTACAGTGCGGTAGTTCACGGCTGTGGCTACCTCTGTGTCGGCACACGGCAGGCAGTCCGTCCGACCAGAATTGTATTATTTATTATTATATACCTACCACCTAACCGTGGTTTTTTTTTTCATTCTTTATACCGTCATAGTGTCATCCTAATTGTTACGAGTATACTACTATCTCTTTATCAACCAGTGTACAGTGCGGTAGTTCACGGCTGTGGCTACCTCTGTGTCGGCAGTCGGCAGGCAGTCCGTCCATCCATAATTGTATTATTATTATAATATATACCACCTAACCGTGGTTTTTTTTCATTCTTTATACCGTCGTCATAGTGTCATACTAGTTGTTACGAGTATACTACTATCTCTTTATCAACCAGTGTACAGTGCGGTAGTTCACGGCTGTGGCTACCTCTGTGTCGGCAGTCGGCAGGCAGTCCGTCCATCCATAATTGTATTATTATTATAATATATACCACCTAACCGTGGTTTTTTTTTCATTCTTTATACCGTCGTCATAGTGTCATACTAGTTGTTACGAGTATACTACTATCTCTTTATCAACCAGTGTACAGTGCGGTAGTTCACGGCTGTGGCTACCTCTGTGTCGGCAGTCGGCAGGCAGTCCGTCCATCCATAATTGTATTATTATTATAATATATACCACCTAACCGTGGTTTTTTTTCCATTCTTTATACCGTCGTCATAGTGTCATACTAGTTGTTACGAGTATACTACTATCTCTTTATCAACCAGTGTACAGTGCGGTAGTTCACGGCTGTGGCTACCTCTGTGTCGGCAGTCGGCAGGCAGTCCGTCCATCCATAATTGTATTATTATTATAATATATACCACCTAACCGTGGTTTTTTTATACCACCTAACCGTGGCAGTCCGTCCATAATTGTATACTAGTATCCAATCCATCCATCTCCATTGTTTACCTGAGGTGCCTTTTAGTTCTGCCTATAAAATATGGAGAACAAAAAAGTTGAGGTTCCAAAATTAGGGAAAGATCAAGATCCACTTCCACCTCGTGCTGAAGCTGCTGCCACTAGTCATGGCCGAGACGATGAAATGCCAGCAACGTCGTCTGCCAAGGCCGATGCCCAATGTCATAGTACAGAGCATGTCAAATCCAAAACACCAAATATCAGAAAAAAAAGGACTCCAAAACCTAAAATAAAATTGTCGGAGGAGAAGCGTAAACTTGCCAATATGCCATTTACCACACGGAGTGGCAAGGAACGGCTGAGGCCCTGGCCTATGTTCATGGCTAGTGGTTCAGCTTCACATGAGGATGGAAGCACTCAGCCTCTCGCTAGAAAACTGAAAAGACTCAAGCTGGCAAAAGCACCGCAAAGAACTGTGCGTTCTTTGAAATCCCAAATCCACAAGGAGAGTCCAATTGTGTCGTTTGCGATGCCTGACCTTCCCAATACTGGACGTGAAGAGCATGCGCCTTCCACTATTTGCATGCCCCCTGCAAGTGCTGGAAGGAGCACCCGCAGTCCAGTTCCTGATAGTCAGATTGAAGATGTCAGTGTTGAAGTACACCAGGATGAGGAGGATATGGGTGTTGCTGGCGCTGGGGAGGAAATTGACCAGGAGGATTCTGATGGTGAGGTGGTTTGTTTAAGTCAGGCACCCGGGGAGACACCTGTTGTCCGTGGGAGGAATATGGCCGTTGACATGCCAGGTGAAAATACCAAAAAAATCAGCTCTTCGGTGTGGAGGTATTTCACCAGAAATGCGGACAACAGGTGTCAAGCCGTGTGTTCCCTTTGTCAAGCTGTAATAAGTAAGGGTAAGGACGTTAACCACCTCGGAACATCCTCCCTTATACGTCACCTGCAGCGCATTCATAATAAGTCAGTGACAAGTTCAAAAACTTTGGGTGACAGCGGAAGCAGTCCACTGACCAGTAAATCCCTTCCTCTTGTAACCAAGCTCACGCAAACCACCCCACCAACTCCCTCAGTGTCAATTTCCTCCTTCCCCAGGAATGCCAATAGTCCTGCAGGCCATGTCACTGGCAAGTCTGACGAGTCCTTTCCTGCCTGGGATTCCTCCGATGCATCCTTGCGTGTAACGCCTACTGCTGCTGGCGCTGCTGTTGTTGCCGCTGGGAGTCGATGGTCATCCCAGAGGGGAAGTCGTAAGCCCACTTGTACTACTTCCAGTAAGCAATTGACTGTTCAACAGTCCTTTGCGAGGAAGATGAAATATCACAGCAGTCATCCTACTGCAAAGCGGATAACTGAGTCCTTGACAACTATGTTGGTGTTAGACGTGCGTCCGGTATCCGCCGTTAGTTCACAGGGAACTAGACAATTTATTGAGGCAGTGTGCCCCCGTTACCAAATACCATCTAGGTTCCACTTCTCTAGGCAGGCGATACCGAGAATGTACACGGACGTCAGAAAAAGACTCACCAGTGTCCTAAAAAATGCAGTTGTACCCAATGTCCACTTAACCACGGACATGTGGACAAGTGGAGCAGGGCAGGGTCAGGACTATATGACTGTGACAGCCCACTGGGTAGATGTATGGACTCCCGCCGCAAGAACAGCAGCGGCGGCACCAGTAGCAGCATCTCGCAAACGCCAACTCTTTCCTAGGCAGGCTACGCTTTGTATCACCGCTTTCCAGAATACGCACACAGCTGAAAACCTCTTACGGCAACTGAGGAAGATCATCGCGGAATGGCTTACCCCAATTGGACTCTCCTGTGGATTTGTGGCATCGGACAACGCCAGCAATATTGTGTGTGCATTAAATATGGGCAAATTCCAGCACGTCCCATGTTTTGCACATACCTTGAATTTGGTGGTGCAGAATTTTTTAAAAAACGACAGGGGCGTGCAAGAGATGCTGTCGGTGGCCAGAAAAATTGCGGGACACTTTCGGCGTACAGGCACCACGTACAGAAGACTGGAGCACCACCAAAAACTACTGAACCTGCCCTGCCATCATCTGAAGCAAGAAGTGGTAACGAGGTGGAATTCAACCCTCTATATGCTTCAGAGGTTGGAGGAGCAGCAAAAGGCCATTCAAGCCTATACAATTGAGCACGATATAGGAGATGGAATGCACCTGTCTCAAGTGCAGTGGAGAATGATTTCAACGTTGTGCAAGGTTCTGATGCCCTTTGAACTTGCCACACGTGAAGTCAGTTCAGACACTGCCAGCCTGAGTCAGGTCATTCCCCTCATCAGGCTTTTGCAGAAGAAGCTGGAGGCATTGAATAAGGAGCTAACACGGAGCGATTCCGCTAGGCATGTGGGACTTGTGGATGCAGCCCTTAATTCGCTTAACAAGGATTCACGGGTGGTCAATCTGTTGAAATCAGAGCACTACATTTTGGCCACCGTGCTCGATCCTAGATTTAAAGCCTACCTTGGATCTCTCTTTCCGGCAGACACAGGTCTGCTGGGGTTGAAAGACCTGCTGGTGACAAAATTGTCAAGTCAAGCGGAACGCGACCTGTCAACATCTCCTCCTTCACATTCTCCCGCAACTGGGGGTGCGAGGAAAAGGCTCAGAATTCCGAGCCCACCCGCTGGCGGTGATGCAGGGCAGTCTGGAGCGACTGCTGATGCTGACATCTGGTCCGGACTGAAGGACCTGACAACGATTACGGACATGTCGTCTACTGTCACTGCATATGATTCTCTCAACATTGATAGAATGGTGGAGGATTATATGAGTGACCGCATCCAAGTAGGCACGTCACACAGTCCGTACTTATACTGGCAGGAAAAAGAGGCAATTTGGAGGCCCTTGCACAAACTGGCTTTATTCTACCTAAGTTGCCCTCCCACAAGTGTGTACTCCGAAAGAGTGTTTAGTGCCGCCGCTCACCTTGTCAGCAATCGGCGTACGAGGTTACATCCAGAAAATGTGGAGAAGATGATGTTCATTAAAATGAATTATAATCAATTCCTCCGCGGAGACATTGACCAGCAGCAATTGCCTCCACAAAGTACACAGGGAGCTGAGATGGTGGATTCCAGTGGGGACGAATTGATAATCTGTGAGGAGGGGGATGTACACGGTGATATATCGGAGGGTGAAGATGAGGTGGACATCTTGCCTCTGTAGAGCCAGTTTGTGCAAGGAGAGATTAATTGCTTCTTTTTTGGGGGGGGTCCAAACCAACCCGTCATATCAGTCACAGTCGTGTGGCAGACCCTGTCACTGAAATGATGGGTTGGTTAAAGTGTGCATGTCCTGTTTTGTTTATACAACATAAGGGTGGGTGGGAGGGCCCAAGGATAATTCCATCTTGCACCTCTTTTTTCTTTTCTTTTTCTTTGCATCATGTGCTGATTGGGGAGGGTTTTTTGGAAGGGACATCCTGCGTGACACTGCAGTGCCACTCCTAGATGGGCCCGGTGTTTGTGTCGGCCACTAGGGTCGCTAATCTTACTCACACAGTCAGCTACCTCATTGCGCCTCTTTTTTTCTTTGCGTCATGTGCTGTTTGGGGAGGGTTTTTTGGAAGGGACATCCTGCGTGACACTGCAGTGCCACTCCTAGATGGGCCCGGTGTTTGTGTCGGCCACTAGGGTCGCTAATCTTACTCACACAGTCAGCTACCTCATTGCGCCTCTTTTTTTCTTTGCGTCATGTGCTGTTTGGGGAGGGTTTTTTGGAAGGGACATCCTGCGTGACACTGCAGTGCCACTCCTAGATGTGCCCGGTGTTTGTGTCGGCCACTAGGGTCGCTAATCTTACTCACACAGTCAGCTACCTCATTGCGCCTCTTTTTTTCTTTGCGTCATGTGCTGTTTGGGGAGGGTTTTTTGGAAGGGCCATCCTGCGTGACACTGCAGTGCCACTCCTAGATGGGCCCGGTGTTTGTGTCGGCCACTAGGGTCGCTTATCTTACTCACACAGCGACCTCGGTGCAAATTTTAGGACTAAAAATAATATTGTGAGGTGTGATGTGTTCAGAATAGGCTGAAAATGAGTGTAAATTATGTTTTTTGAGGTTAATAATACTTTGGGATCAAAATTACCCCCAAATTCTATGATTTAAGCTGTTTTTTAGGGTTTTTTGAAAAAAACACCCGAATCCAAAACACACCCGAATCCGACAAAAAAAATTCGGTGAGGTTTTGCCAAAACGCGGTCGAACCCAAAACACGGCCGCGGAACCGAACCCAAAACCAAAACACAAAACCCGAAAAATTTCCGGCGCTCATCTCTAATAATAACTTGGCTGGAGGTGAAACGTAAAAACCTGCTGAGGAACTTGTAATTAGAAGCCAATTAGCCGAATTGAATAAATTAAGCCAAATCAGTTAGTCAGTTCAGGCAAAAAATCGTGAAGCACTCCAGACCCCCACTGCCAGCAGTGGCGAGTAGCTAGCCATCCGAGTAGGGAGGACAGGGGAGACAAACAATACAGCATGAACACACTGAACTGAAACACACAACGCAGTAACACAAACAACATGTTAGTAGAACAAACTTGCTTACGCAACAACGGGCCGAATGTAACGCTTATAAGCCGCCGACTTCCAGCGGCCCAAAGCCTTAATTTCGTCCACAGCGCGCCCTGCAGATGCTGCGGAAGTGGCGGCCCCGATTCTAAAGGAATGGGAACCAAAGTCCCTAGGCGAGAGGCCCAAACTGGACAGGCAGCGCCGCATCATCCATGTAAATTGGTACTTCGTCAATGGCGACCCGTCGTAATGCAGGAGCCAAGACCCCTCAGACGAGGGCCTGACCTCCGCATACCGACCTGCCAATGCCACCGGACAACAGTCCCCACCATCCGATGGTGTCAAAGTGAGCCAATGACCTCTACCCATCTGATCAGTTTTGGAGCGGCGCAGCCTGCACAGCACGGACCTCCCACCCACAATAACATCCGCGCGCCGCATAAAGGCCTCGGTTTTCTTAGAAGCTGCAACCAACTCAGAAACCCTGAATGCACCATTGAACACCATGGAAAAGGCCAGCTGAAACAGGAGCGTTTCAAAACGGGAGTCCGCCACCCCCGCCACCGCCCCTAAGAGGACAGAAAGCAGGGACGCATCAATAGGGCGTCGGCCTTCGGGAGGCACCGGTGCCGAAAGCGCCCAACCTCTAAGCGCCCTTGCCAGCAGGAAACCCTTCGTAAAATCCGGCATACCCTTCAATTTAGAATAAAAGGATATCCCGGCGAGGTACCGAGACACCACGGCCCTCGATCTCCCCGTTACGAAGAGTTGCCAAACGAAGTCCAGAAACAAGCTCTGACCCCTCTTACCTCTAGGCCCTTGGTCACGGGAAAAGTCTTCCCACTCCTTCCAGGCCCGACGGTATCCAGCGAGAGTGGACAGAGCCAAAGACAGCTATGCTAGCCCTTCCAATCCGCCATGATGACCTGCCAAACATAAGAAGTGCAGGGCAAACCTACCGAATCAGCCTCCGGGGCCAACAAACGGAACCTATCCCACTGCCCACTGGACAAAGCGTCGGCGATCCCATTATCTACCCCGGGGACGTGTTGTGCCCAAAACAGAATATTGCAGCGCAAACAGGTTAGCACGAGCCGTGACAACACTCGGAGGACCCGCAGGGCCTTAGCCCTTTGTTTGTTAACTGCGTGCACGACCCCCAAGTTATCGCAATGGAAGAGAATACTGCGATCTCTCAGTCGCTCCCCCCAAACCTCCAAGGCCACCATGATGGGAAAGAGATCTAGCAACAACAGGTCGCCGGTCAGCCCCTCCCTCATCCAAGACTCAGGCCAAGAGGCCGCGCACCAAGCTCCGCCCAGATAACAACCGAACCCAGAGGAGCCCGCCGCATCTGTAAACAACTGCAATTCGAAACTGTCAACGAGCGGGGCCATCCAGATCTGGACACCATTGAAATCCGCCAGGAACGAAACCCACATAGCAAGGTCCCGCCTAATCTCTGCCGAGAAATGGACAAAATGGTGCGGCCTGGACACCCCGGCCGTGGACCGCTCCAACTTCCGGCAAAAAACCCTGCCCATGGGAATCACCCGACAGGCAAAGTTCAACCGACCTAAGAGGGATTGCGCCTCCCGCAACGTAACCTTACTTCGTTCCGAGCACTGCACAATGGACTCCCGTAGCTGCACGACCTTGTCCTGAGGCAGCCGGCACGCCCCCGCGACCGTATCAATCTCGATACCTAAAAAGGACAAGCAGGAGAGGGGCCCCTCTGTCTTTTCCTCGGCCACCGGGACGCCAAAATGCCCCAGCAATGCACGCAGCGAGAACAGCAGGAAACCACAGCGAGGAGAATGCGCGGGCCCCATGCACAAAAAATCATCCAGGTAATGTGCAATCCCACTACCTCCGCAAGAAAACTCCACACACCAATGTAAAAAGGTGCTGAACCTTTTGAAAAAGGCACACGAAACGGAACACCCCATAGGCAGACACTTGTCAATGAAGTATTCCTTCCCGACGCGGAAACCCATGAATCAAAACGACTCCGGGTGCAAAGGGAGCAAGCGAAAAGCCGATTCAACATCCAGCTTAGCCATGAGGGCCCCCGGGCCACACTCCCGGACCAAGCCCAGAGCATCCTCAAAGGACTGATACACCACCAGACAATATTCCGACGAAATTGCATCGTTCACCAAGGACCCCGATGGGTAATACAAATGCTGAATGAGCCGAAACTTGCCCAGAGCCTTTTTGGGCACAACCCCCACCGGGGGAAATAATCAAATCCTTGATAGGTGGCTGCGCAAAGGGGCCCGCCATTCTCCGCAGGCGAACCTCTTGTTCCACTTTGCCTCAAAGCACGTCAGGGAAATCCCGGGCAGAATGCAGGTTCCTGGCGGCCCGAACTAAAACATCCCCCACTACAGGCAAATGAAAACCCGACGCAAAACCCTCCCGCAGAAATCTTGCGTCGTCTGTGTTTGGGCACCATCCTAACCATTTTAGTATGGCCCCCAAACGAACCGGGGTCGGCGCCCTAACTAGCGGCAATCCCGCCCGTTGTTCTTCTGGCAGGCCCAGCGGCCGCCTTGCACCAGGTCGCCCCCAGCGGAAGCAATTGGAAGCAGGGTGGGATCCGTTACATCGTAAGCAAAGGTGTCAAAAACGACACCGTTGCCCCAGGGGGCACGTGGCATTGTTGAACGCGAAACACTTCCCCTTCGCCGGCGTCTGCTGCGGAGAACGGGCCGCGTTCCAAGGGCGGCGCGGTGGAGCCTCAACTGCTGGTCGAAACTGACTCGCCGTTGCGGCCTGCGCCAACGACGCCCCCTTAGCCACCATCTTCACATCCTGCGCTCGCGTGACCCGAAGCCATACCTCCACGTCTTTGCATCCGAAGTCAATGACGTGTAGGCAATCGTGCTTCTGACGGAACTGTTTGTCGTACTGCAGCCACGAATCGTCCTTAGACTGACGCTGCATGTCATGCACGAGGTGAATATACCTGATGATGTTCATGTGTTCATCAGGGCGATCCCCCAAGTAGCACGCCGCGAAAACACAGAAACCCGCCAACCAGTTGTCATACGATCGAAAGGCCTCCATCCCAATACCGCCCTTCGCGAGCGCTTCCTTACCTTCCCTCTTGGTGTCCTCCGTCAACGTAAAGAGGTCGACGTATTCCCCCCATCTAATCTTCCTCCTGCAGCTCTCCCGCAATCCCCGCAAGACTGCCGTGTACTCGCAGCAAACCACGCCCGGCAAATTACGCCTCCTCCTTTCCCGTCGAGAACTACCACTACTCTTCCGGGACCGCTTATCCCTGTGCCGCGCCTCACGCCGTGCGTACCTGATAGCCCTCTTCCTAGCCTTCGCGGTGCTTCTAATCACCGACTGCCACGAAGAAGAAGAAGAGGAAGATCTACTCGACGTACTGCCGTACGAGGAAGAAGAGGACCCCTGCGATGAAGCAACTGTATCGGTGTCCCACTCACCGGTCGGCCCGCTTCCTGGAGGTGACACGTCCGCCACGACCGGCTCCTCCTCCCGATCGTCCCTTGTATCTGAACCTGCAAAAGAAGGGAAAACCACCGCGGGTGCCGAAGCCCCCCCGGCGGGGATGAAAGCAGACGTCCCCGCGGCTGACGGGGCAGCACCACCCAGCAGCGAAGTGGCCGAGCCCATAGCGCGACACACTTGTAGGAACTGCGCCATAGCAGGGCCAGAAACACTAGGGGAAATGGCCGCGTCGACCGCGGCAGGAGTCACGGACACGCCACCCGGGGACAGCACCGCCAAAAATGGCGCAAATGCCGCCGTCATTGCTGACACTGCCGCCGTTACGGCAGAGGGATTCGGAGCCGCAGCCCCAACGGACCCCCCGCTCCCCGGGTCCGCAGCAGGGACGGCCCTCGCGCCGCCGCTGCGCCGACCCGGGCGGCCCCGACTGGGCCCAGCGCCAGACGGCCGCCGAGCACCTGCATTATTGCGTGAAGCACCAGCCGCTCCCACGCTGCCACAGCCCCCACTGCCCCCGCCCACCGGGAGAACCGGATGGCCACCGCTCCCAGACGCCTCTCCTCCACTACTGTCCCCCACAGCAACTGAAGCAGAATCCGGGGAGCCCCCCCGTTGGAGTGGGGAGAGCCCCCAGGAGGCACCAGCGCCAAATGTGCACGCGGGCGCTCCCGCGAATCAGCAGCTGCCTGGCAGGGGCGGCCAGTGGACATCCCCCACATCCCTTCTTGCCTGTACGACTCTCAGCGGTGGAGGGCGCGGGGACAGCCACCGCAGCCGGAGAGGGATTACCGCCAGCAGGCACCCCCGCTGGCTCTCCCCTACGACCGCCCGACCACGTCCTCCGCCGCCCGGCACCTCGTCCCCCCCTAGCCGCCGCTGCGCTGGGAGAATCCCCCGGCGCCCGCGGCACAGCCAGCACAGGAGCGGACGCCTGCACCGCCGCACGCGCCCGTGGACGGGCACCCGCGGCAGCGTCCAGGGACAGAGCCTTGGGCGTGAGCGCAGCACCACGGCCCAGGGCACGGGATGAAGAGGGGGCAGGAGAAGCATACCGCACAAGGGCACCAGAGGAGCGGCGTGGATGGGACATGGCGGCCAAAACGATAAAAGTGATGGGCACAGAGAGGTGGTGGGGGCACCAGATGTAATGTCCAACAGAATAACAGGTGGCGCTTGACAGTCAGATGAATTTAAAAAACATTTATTTATATACAATAATTAAAGTTACAACACACTCCCGGGAGAAATGAAATAATAAGACAATTTCACAATAATAAAAACTTCACAATAGTAAAAAACTGTGCACTGTAAAGAAGCTTCTTGTTCAATTCCTCAGGGAGCTATTTATGATCTATGAACTTAAATGCCTGTGTTTATAAAAATATATAACTGTACCTGAAGGATTAACACTATGTTTGATACACTGTAATACAAAACACATTTAAAGTATGGAATATATCTGTGAATGATATGTGTATTAATATGGTATCATATCATAAGTCACTCACGTCTTGGTGTGCCATAAGGTGCTGAATACGTCACAGATCCATAAAAAATGGATAATTTCTTATGAAGGTGAATAGGTATGTTTCCTCCGCTGGGCAGGAGCCTGTGATTTCCTTGCTCCCTGGTGTCGTCCCGCTGTACTGACAGAGACCCACACCAGTGCCACAGCGTGTGAGGTGATGCTGCGCCGTTGAGTGTGCCTGGACAGGCCGTGCAGGTAGATCTGTAAACCTCCGGTACCTCCGCCCTTGCAGACAGGAGGCTGTGGTTCTGGTTTTTCCGGAGTGCACCGGTCTGCACTGGGCAGGAGCCTGTGTTGACCTTGTTCCCTGGTGTCGTCTCGCTGTTCTATTAGAGACGCGTGCCAGAGCCTAAGCAGGTGTGATGATGCTGCACCGTGGTGTGTGCCTGAAATGGCCGTGCAGGTGGATTGTACTGCCTCCGATACCTCCGCACTTGCAGATAGGAGGCTGTGTAAGCTGGTTTTCCGGAGGTCACCGGTCTGCGCCGGACTGCAAGGGAACAACACCCGTCAATACTTCTTCCCCAGAACTCTGGTTAGGATACAGGTTGTTCTTACAAGGACCCACATCTTCATCAGCTGCTGCACCCACGCAACACTTGTGCAGAGAAGCTTACATTCACAGTGCCATTATCGGGAGCATTTGCATCTGCACCCCTTCTCAAATCCCCGTTGCCACGGCTGACCACGCCATCTGGGGAAGAAGTATTGACGGGTGTTGTTCCCTTGCAGTCCGGCGCAGACCGGTGACCTCCGGAAAACCAGCTTACACAGCCTCCTATCTGCAAGTGCGGAGGTATCGGAGGCAGTACAATCCACCTGCACGGCCATTTCAGGCACACACCACGGTGCAGCATCATCACACCTGCTTAGGCTCTGGCACGCGTCTCTAATAGAACAGCGAGACGACACCAGGGAACAAGGTCAACACAGGCTCCTGCCCAGTGCAGACCGGTGCACTCCGGAAAAACCAGAACCACAGCCTCCTGTCTGCAAGGGCGGAGGTACCGGAGGTTTACAGATCTACCTGCACGGCCTGTCCAGGCACACTCAACGGCGCAGCATCACCTCACACGCTGTGGCACTGGTGTGGGTCTCTGTCAGTACAGCGGGACGACACCAGGGAGCAAGGAAATCACAGGCTCCTGCCCAGCGGAGGAAACATACCTATTCACCTTCATAAGAAATTATCCATTTTTTATGGATCTGTGACGTATTCAGCACCTTATGGCACACCAAGACGTGAGTGACTTATGATATGATACCATATTAATACACATATCATTCACAGATATATTCCATACTTTAAATGTGTTTTGTATTACAGTGTATCAAACATAGTGTTAATCCTTCAGGTACAGTTATATATTTTTATAAACACAGGCATTTAAGTTCATAGATCATAAATAGCTCCCTGAGGAATTGAACAAGAAGCTTCTTTACAGTGCACAGTTTTTTACTATTGTGAAGTTTTTATTATTGTGAAATTGTCTTATTATTTCATTTCTCCCGGGAGTGTGTTGTAACTTTAATTATTGTATATAAATAAATGTTTTTTAAATTCATCTGACTGTCAAGCGCCACCTGTTATTCTGTTGGTCAGTGGTTAATGCAAGGGATTGGCAATTCCCTTTATCAGGAGGCTGCTGACAATCTCAGTGCAGTGTTTTTCACCCAAGCGCTTAGGTTTTTTTCTTTAGACCAGATGTAATGTGGCACAATATAAAAGCTGGCAGTGTGTTAACACAGCAACAATGCAAGCTGCACAAAAAACACAGGAGCACTCACCCCTACCACGACAAAAGCAGAAAAGGCTGACCCAGCCCCTTTCTCAGGCTTAAGAACCCATTCCACCTACCCCCAACATTCATTCCTATTGGCTAACAATAAAACTCCCATAATGCCTTACCGTCCTGCCCCCAGACTAGCTGAGGTTTAACCCACTCCTCTCCTATTCTGTCAATTCGTTCTCCATACAGTACTGTATGTGCTGCATAGTTTGGCAAATATTATACTACCCTCAATAATATAGTGGTTTACTTATTATATATGATAGCACATTGTTCCACAATAAAAGTACATAAAATATAGCCAAATTAGTTTAAAAGGTTTCTTAAAAAGAGATCTGTTGACTAATGTATGAAAAAATTCCACTTATGTCTTTTAAAAAATACTGCTTAGAAAACACTTATTTACCTCTTTATAGCGATTTGTTATCTTTTATTTTTTTTTGATCTGTGAGTGAAACTGGATATTTATTTATTTATTTATAAAGTGCCAACATTGGGGGTAATTCAGATCTGATCGCTCGCTAGCGGTTTTTGCAGTGCTGCGATCAGGTCAGAACTGCGCATGCCTATGCACCGCAATGCACAGGTATGTCGCACAGGTACAAAGCGGATCGCCACTCAGTGATGGGTTTGTGCGAAGAATCCATTTGCACGGGCGATCGCAAGGAGATTGACAGGAAGAATGCGTTTGTGGGTGGCAACTGACCGTTTTCTGGGAGTGGTTGGAAAAATGCAGGCATGTCCAAGCGATTGCAGGGACAGTCCCTGATGTAAATTTCGGTCCAGGACAGGCTAAAGTGTTCGCAGCGGCTGAGTAAGTCCTGGGCTACTCAGAGACTGCACAAGTTCTGTTTGTACAGCTCTGCTACACATGCGTTCGCACACTTGCAAAGCAAAAATACACTCCCCTATGCGCGGCGACTATCTGTTCGCAGCAGTGCAAAAAAAACCTAGCGAGCGCTCAGGTCTAAATTAGGCCCATTGCTGGGTGGCCATATCATACAGCCCATTAAAAACTTGGCAATCTGGCTGAACCATTATGCAATAGGTTCTGTAGCACCTATTCTTGTGTATCAATGCCTATTTCCCTATAGATTGTAAGCTTGCGAGCAGGGACTTCCTACCTTTATGTCTGTCTGTTATTACCCAGTTTTGTGTTCTCACTGTTGTTCCAAAAATAAAGCGCAACGGAATATGCTGTGCGATATAAGAAACTGTTAATAAATAAATAAACAAATAATAAATATAAGGAGTGATTCAGGCCTGATCGTTAGGCTGCAAACTTTGCTGTCCTGCATTCGGATAGTCGCCGCCTCCAGGGGGAGTGTATATTCGCCAGTGCCGTAACTAGACATTTTAGCGCTGTGTGCAAGAAATAGCATCGGCGCCCCCCCCCATCATACACACACCGCAAGGGGTGTGGCTTCATGGAGCATCTATTATTTATAACACCGTATGGTAGCACCCTTTACTCACACTACACCGCACAGTAGCGTCTGTTACTCACCTCACTCTGCACAATAGCGTCCATTAGTCACATTACACCACACGGTGGCGCCCATTAGTCATATTACACCACACGGTAGCATCCATTAGTCACATTACACCACATGGTAGCGTCCATTAGTCACGTTACGCAGAGCGGTGGCATCCATTAGTCGCAATACACAGTGCCATAGTTTCGGTCAATCACATTACACAGCGCGGTAGCGTACATCAGTCATATTATACAGCACGGCAGCGTCCGTCGGGCACATTACACAGCACGGTAGCCAGGTAGCGTCCATCGGCCACATTATACAGCACGGTAGTGTCCATCGGCCACATTATACAGCATGGCAGCATCAGTCAGTCACATTACACAGCACGGTAGCGTCAGTCGGTCACATTACACAGCATGGCAGCGTCCGATAGTCACAGACAGTAGTACTATATATATATATATATATATATATATATATACACACACACAAACATGTATGTGCAGTTTTTGGAGGGTTTTTTTATTATTATTTATTTTTACAAATCTTTATTTTCAAGGCCAGTCTATCTTAATCTTGTTTAGTTTTCTACCCAGAACATTAATATACACATACTGGTGTACAGTACCTACATGTTATGGAGTCTGCAGGAAGGGAGGGAGAGGAGAGAGAAACTTACTTCCCTCGTGTGAAGGCAGCAGCAGCCGTCAAGGAGTCATCTCCAGAACCCGGAAGTGTGTGCACACACACAGTGCAGAGAAGAGCAGGAGGAGGGGGGCGGACTGAGCAGAGGGGGAATGATCGTGAGGAGTCTACATTCACAGACAGCGCGCCGCTGCCTGTGACTGTAATGTATATTAGCAGCGCTGCCTCTGGCAGGAAAGGTGCCGGGCGCAGCGCTACTAATATTACACTACACTACAGAAGGCAGCGCTGCAGCTGGTGGGGAGCAATCAGTGTGTGTGAATGGTGCGCCCACAGCCTAACTGCGCTGTGTGCAACGCCCCCTTCGCACACACCTAGTTATGGCACTGATATTCGCTGTGCAAGTGTGCGATCCCATGTGTACGCAGTGCTGCAAAAATCCACTTTGTGCAGTCTGTGTGCAGCCGAGGACTTACTTCTACAGTGCGATGAGAACAGGCTGATCGGGGCCGGAGCTGACGTCAGACACCCTCCCTAAAAACGCTTGGACATGCCTGCATTTTTCCAGACACTCCCAGTAAACGGTCAGTTACCACTGACAAATGGCCTCCTTTTGTCAATCACTTTACGAATGCCTGTGCGATCGATGATACGCATGCATATGCATTGACGCCATGAGTGCCTGCCATTAATCACCCTTCATACTGTATATATATAGACTTATTTATATATATATATATATATATATATATATATATACTGTACATATATAGACTTATTTTTTCATTATATAACATACTTGCCTACTCTCCCGGAATGGAAGTTGAATCGCGTCATCATAGCCATGCCCCCTGTAGTATAATGCCATTAATATTGGCATTACAGAGCAGGGTGTGAGGCTTAAATGACGCGCCTCACTAACCACGTCCCAGTACCGCCTCTGTCCCACCCCCTTTCTGCCTCCACCTCCACTCCCTCTGCCCATCATTGCCCTGCCCCGCCCCCTGCCGAGCCGACGTGGCTGCTCTCTCCCGGAAAGAGTAGCAACAAAGTCGGTAAGTATGATATATATATATATATATATATATATACATACATACATACAGGGAAAAAAAAGTCTAATGTTTTTTCTTCCAGTGATGTTGACATTACCAACATTTACTTATACTGCAAAGCTACAATATACAGTAATCTGCAACTCCGTATATAGCCGGACACACACAGCTAGCTGAAATGTAATGTTTCACATGGGGCAAGCCGGATGGGTATGATATAGAAGATCTACAGTCATTAGGTTGATCCTATATGGTCGACATGCATCATATTGACAGGATCAAAAACTCAACAGGTAAAAGGTAGACAGTGGGTAGGTCAACACAGAAGTCATTATTTTTGGGGGTCATTTTGCATGTTTCATCATATGTGACCATAATCAGTGGTAACACAGACCATCGTGGGTCCCTTCGCTTGCCATGGTTTGGGCAAGGTGCCTCGCTCTGATACTACTGCGCTCTGGTTACTAATCCTAGTCCATGTGGATGTAAATTAAGCAAAAATTTGGAAAACATGTAAGAAAACCCAAAAATCTTGTATCAACCATTTATGTGTTCACCATTGTCATGTTGACCTTTTGTACCTGTCAACCTTAATGCATGTTGACCATATGATGTTGACCTATTGACTTGCAACCTAGAAACTGTTGAGGTATCATCCGGATCCCGAGCCGTATACAGTGCATCTGAAAAGTATTCACAGCACTTAACTTTTTCCACATTTTGTTATGTTACAGCCTTATTCCAAAATGGAATAAATTCACCTTTTCCCTCAAAAATCTACACACAATACCCCATAAGGACAACATGAAAAAAGTTTTTTTTAGATTTTTGAAAATTATAAAAAATATAAAACTAAGAGATCACATGTACATAAGTATTCACAGCCTTTGCTCAATACTTTGTTGATGCACCTTTGGCAGCAATTACAGCCTCAAGTTTTTTTTATATGATGCCACAAGCTTGGCACACCTATAGTATCTTTGGGCAGTTTCACCCATTCCTCTTTACAGCACCTCTCAAGCTCCATCAGGTTGGATAGGAAGCATCGGTGCACAGCCATTTTCAGATCTCTCCAGATGTTCAATCGGATTCAAGTCTGGGCTCTGGCTGGGCCACTCAAGGACATTCACAGAGTTGTTCTGAAGCCGCTCCTTTGATATATTGGCTGTGTGCTTAGGGTCGTTGTCCTGCTGAAAGATGAACCGTTGCCCTAGTCTGAGGTTAAGAGCGCTCTGGAGCAGGTTTTCATCCAGGATGTCTCTGTACATTGCAGCATTCATCTTTCCCTCTATCCTGACTAGTCTCCCAGTTCCTGTCGCTGAAACACATCCCCACAGCATGATTGCTTCACTGTAGGGATGGTATTGGCCTGGTGATGAGCAGTGCCTGGTTTCATCCAAACATGACGCCTCGCATTCACGCCAAAGAGTTCAATTTTTGTCTCATCATACCAGAGAATTTTGTTTCTCGTGGTCTGAAAGTCCTTCAGGTGCATTTTGACAAACTCCAGGTGGGCTGCCATATGCTTTTTACTAAGGAGTGGCTTCCATCTGGCCACTCTACCATACAGGCCTGATTTGGTGGATTGTTGCAGAGATGGTTGTCCTTCTGGAATGTTCTCCTCTCTTCACAGAGAAATGTTATAGCTCTGACAGAGTGACCATCAGATTCTTGGTCACCTCCCTGACTAGGGCCCCTCTCCCCCGATCACTAAGTTTAGATGGCTGGCCAGCTCTAGGAAGAGTCCTGGTGGTTCCAAACTTCTTCCATTTATGGTGGATGAAGGCCACTGTGCTCATTGGGACCTTCAAAGTAGGAGATATTTTTCTGTCCTCTTCCCTAGATTCGTGCCTCGAGACAATCCTGTCTCAGATTTCTACAGACAAATCCTTTGACTTCATGCTTGGTTTGTGCTCAGACATGCACTGTCAAGTGTGGGACCTTTTATAGACAGGTGTGTGCCTTTCCAAATCATGTCCAATCAACTGAATTTACCTCAGGTGGACTCCAATTAAGCTGTAGGAACATCTCAAGGATGCTCAGCGGAAACAGGATGCACCTGAACTCAATTTTGAGCTTCATGTCAAAGGCTGTGAATACTTATGTACATGTAATTTCTTAGTTTTTTATTTTTAATACATTTGTAAAAATCTAAAAAAATACTTTTTCCACATTGTCATTATGGGGTACTGTGTGTAGAATTTTGGAGGGAAATTTTTTTATTTATTTCAGTTTGGATTAAGGCTGTAACATAACAAAAGTGGAAAAAGTGAAGCGCTGCGAATAATTTCCGGATGCACTTGCACTTTTGAATTATATATAGAGAAGGTATATATAGGAGCTGATTTGGGGGCAGATGGCCGATGGTTTTAGTACTGTGCATGCGCTGTGATGGTCACAGAGGGGTTTAAAATGCAAAGATATTCACAGACGGCAGCTGTTTGTGGAGGTAATGGAGCAGTAGTATAAACACAGGCATGTCACATCCATTTTCGGTGCATGTCTCTGCGAGTGTGGCCTCTGACGCAGATTCACTGCTTCTGGTGCTGTAGTGCAGATGTGCATTCTAAGACACCTTAGGGCAGCTCCTAGGTCTGATGTGCAACAGATGTTACTGATGTTGAGTCTTTGTTCAATTGTGGGCAACTCAATACACAACCTGTTGAGTCACTTGCAGATTTTCCGCGGGGCTGTGCAAAGAAAAATGTAGCCATGATGAGACTTATGTGCCCCTCTAAATTAGCCCTAATTCCTGGATGGCTGAGTAATGACTCCCACCCCACTGTGCAATGCCCACCCTACCTTTTGCTGGCAGAACCATATACCATATGATATTTTTGAAAGATGCCACATATGCAGAAGGAAATTATTTCACTCGCACATTGTTTTGCATCACTGAGTGTAAGTCAATTGTGTATATACTTTATATTATAAAATTTTTATTACATTCTTGTCCTGAGTGTGCCCTATGATTAGAGTCTTCTCTTTCCTTATTTTTTACTATTTCCATTGCTCAAAGGAGCATCACCACCACTACTAATTAGCCTGTTTTTAGCAGTTTAAGTCTAACTTTCTGTTGCTACCAACAGACAAAAATCCTCGCTTCCTAATAATTGACAATGATGGTGACATGAGGGTGAGATAATTGACAATGATGGTGACATGAGGGTGAGATAATTGACAATGATGGTGACATGAAGGTGAACCTGGGCAAATTTATCTGTGCATTAACTATGTGTCCCCTATGTTATTTAAGTAAGCATACTTTATGTTCATTATATAGACAAAAGTATTTGGCCACACTTGTTAATTATTGAATTCAGGTGTTTCCAATCAGACCCATTGCCAGAGGTATATAAAATCAAGCACCTAGCCATGCGGTCTCCATTTACAAGCATTTGTGATACAAAATGGGTCATTCTGAAGAGCTCAGTGACTTCAAGCGGGGTACTGTAATAGGATGCCACCTTTGTAATAAGAGAGTTTGTGAAATTTCATCCCTGCTAAATAGTGCACAGTCAACTGTAAGTGATAATTTTAGAAAGTAGAAGCATTTAGGAACAACAGCAACTTGGCCATGAAGCAGAAGACCACATAAAATTACAGAGCAGGGTCAACGACTGCTAAGGCACACAGTGCATAAAAGTCGCCATAGCTGAAGAGCTCCGAACTTCCACTGGCAGTAATGTAAGCACAAAAACAGTGTGACGGGAGCTTAATGGAATGGGTTTCATTGGCCGAGCAGCTGCAAGCACGCCTCACATAACCAAGGCCAATGCAAGCATCGGATGGAGTGGTGTAAAGCACACCTACACTGAACTGTGGAGCAGTGGAAACATGTTCTGTGGAGTGATGTATCATGCTTCTCTGTTTGGCAGTTAGATGGGTGAGTCTGGCTTTGATGGATGCCGGAAGAACGTTACCTGCCTGACTGCATTGTGCCAACTGTGTAGTTTGGTGGAGGAGGGTTAATGGTATGGGGCTGCTTTTCAGGGTTTGAGCTAGGCCCCTTATTGCCAATGAAGGGAAATCTTAATGCCTCAGCATACCAAGACATTCCAACTTTGTGGCAACAGTTTGGGGAAGGTCCTTTTCTATTCCAAACATGACTGTGCCCCAGTGCACAAAGCAAGGACTAGAGAGACATGGTTTGATGAGTTCAGTGTGAGAAAGATCTTGACTGGCCAACACAGAGCTCTGACCTTAACCCCATCGAGCATCTTTGGGATGAACTGGAATGGATATTGCGAGACTGGCCTCCTTGTACAACTTCAGTGCCTGTCCTCATAAATGTTCTACAGAATGAATGGGCACAAATTCCCACAGAAACACTCAAAAATCTTGTGGAAAGCCTTCCAAAAAGAGTGCAAGCTGTTACAGCTGCAAAAGGGGGACCAACTAAAATTAAAGTATATATACTTGAATACATTGTTATTACAGTCCCTGTTGGTGTAATGGTCAGGCATCTGAATACTTTTGTCAATATAGTGTATATATGTATATATATATATATATATATATATATATATATGGTATCTCTACTGGGTTGAAGTAACATTATTAAATGCTCGTATGTGATGGATCTGCCTCAGCGCTCATCTGAGGCAGATCCATCACATACGAGCGCTCCTGGCATGACTAGGTGATCCACACAGAGATGCTCCTATTCTAGTGAATGGGGCATGTTCACATCTCTGACGCACATGTGCCCCAAACGCAGCGCCCAGGCACAGACAGAGCTACAGTATGATTAGCGTGGCTCCATCTGTATATATAGAAAAACATAAAATATATTCCAGAGGGCGCTAGTCAGTTATTGGCAAATTTATATTTTATATGTGGAGAGGAGATAGTTGCTTGAAGTGTGTAGATAATACACTTTAATAATGTTACTTCAACCCAGTAGAGATACCATCTCACTAAAAAGAGTCACCCAAAAAAGACTAAATGGACAATTAGTAAAAGATACCAGATGCTTTATTCTTAAAAAAAAAGAAGTATTTCTTGAATAAAACAGCATGCATTGCTTACTTATAAAACTGGAATGATGTCAACAGACCATGGCCAATTCAGGAGAGATGATGCTAAATCCCACCTCCACCTTATGGAGGTGTAAGTTGTGGGTAGGATCCTCACAGGATTAGACAATGGGCATTGAACTAGTACAACCCTATGCATTTCATTCTTACAAGGACTTTCTCAGGGCTAGGTATCATATATAACACATCAAGGGACAATCCTATGATGTCTTACAGCTTTCACAAGGCAGCTTGGCTCTGAACAGTTGGGACAAAGAGTAGATAAAATAAAATTCACAATGGGCCCAATATAGCCATGTATACAGATGGAGCCATGCTAATCATGGCTACATCTGTGCCTAGTCACGCCCGGCAAGGCGGAACACCGGGAGTGAACGGCGCACACGTGTGTCATAGATGCGCAAGTGCCCCATTCAATGTGAATGAAAGCGTCTGTGTATGCACGGTGGCAGGCCGAGACAAAGACGCGACTATGCACGCCGCTCTCCCCCGCCTGCGTCGTAGCCACGCTCAATGCGTGGCTCCATCTGTAACAGCAATTCAAGGGACAATCCTTTGATGTCATATAGTCTTTGCAAGATAGCTTAGTCCTGAGCATTTTTTTTTTTTTGTACAAAGTATGGGTAAGTCCACAGTGGACCCAGTTTAGCTAGCGGTCCTTTCATAAGCCAAATGTCCAGGAAGTTCACTGGTCTCCAGCAACAGTGTAATGAGATATAACTCCTTCTAACAGGGGTTCCTCTAAGAAGGGCTACTAACTCAATGCAGGATAAGGGTATTTTTGTGTATAAATATGTATATATATATATATATATATATATATATATATTATATATACAATATTGCACACACCAGAAAACATTCAGGACTGCAGGTGTAGATCTCAGGACCAGCAGCTTCTCCCAGACTTACCTGACTTGCTCAAGTAGTCCACAGCATCTTGTTGTGTTAACACCTGAAGGAAAAACTGCAAATACTGTTTATAAAGACATTTTGTGATTAATGTCTACAATATAAAATATACATTACAATATTAGATGGCACTACTGTCTTTGTAAAATTAGTTCCACTGAGCATTAACAGACATCTATGCAAGGGAAGCTGTGGGCAAACGCTAGTTATAAATATCCCTGGTTGTGATACTAATCTTTAGTGACTGATCCATTAACCCACTGTGTAATGCTATAATGACACAGCTTATTCTGCCATCCCATATCTAAGTTTTGCCTAAATCAAGTAAAAATTCATCCCTTCCTGACTCCTATAGACCTATCTCTCACCTCAACATTGATCGCAAAATATTACTCAAATTTTAGTGGACAGAGGGCATGATTCAGGTTTGTTAGGAAAGCAAAAAAGCACACAACTGGGCAAAACCATGTGCAGTGCAGGTGGGGCAAATGTAACATATGCGGAGAGATGTATATTGTATAGTACAAGGGGAATACTCTAAATACTTGTCAAGTTCTAACTTTAATCCAGCTCTGAGTAACACAGTCTTTGCTTTCTGGAAGGCTATGACTAACCAAGAGCATCACTTTGAAATCCATGCATGCCTTTTCTTTTCTATTTAAAGTGGCAGTCATTTCCAAGGCAAAACCAGGCTGGTTTTGCCTTGTAAATGATTGCAATTTTTGAAATACGGGTATTATCACTAAAACTCCTGCATCTCCGGCCAGTGTTAATTTCGTCAATTAAAATTTTGGCTAAAAGCATTTGTCGACTACAGTTTAGTTCAGGACTAAAATTAGACTAAAATGAAAACTGAGATCTACCAACTAAATCTTAACCAAAATAAAGAAAAAAAAATTGACTAAGACTAAAACTACATTTAAAATCCTTGTTATAATTAACACTGGAAGTAGGGTTTTACATTTTGAAAGAACAATTATGTGTGCTAGATATTTGCAGAAAATAAATATGACCAACTGTGAAGGAAATAGGATAGTGTATTGTACTTGTTTGTTCTATCAAACTTAAGGCATTCATTTGTAAATGATATATGAGATCACTACGGTAAGTCAGACTCAGTATGTAACACATTCTCGGTCTACCGATCCTAGATTACTGATAGCTAAAGGTATGCAATCTTCTCAAGATAATTTTAGAGAAATGTTCTTCAGCAAATTCCAATACAATATAATAAACTGCAAAAGTTATGACTATAACATTGATTAAAATTAGACTAAAATGTAAACTGAGTTGCACTGACTAAATATTGACTAAAACAAAGCAAAAATAAAAGACTAAAATGTGACTTTAAACCCAGTACAATTCTAATAAGCGACTTAGACTAAAACTAAATTGAAAATCATTGTCAAAATTAAACTGTTTCCAGCTTTTTGCACCCTTTTACAATTACCCCCATGAATCTGGTCAATTAAACTATATACAAGAAATACTATATGCTATAGCATTATTTGTTTTCCTAATAAAAACATGCTATCTTTGTAACTGTAATATTCTGCTGTGACTCTTAACTACCAAATAACAGTTATTATACAGTGCGTAGTAATTCTTAAACTCAAGGGCACTAATTTAACTGGGAAACACAATTTTTTTATGGAAACAATACTATTTAATAAAGTATTTCAATTTCATAATGTATCTTATAAACTCTGTGGGACTGCTGAAGAACGTATTGTGTGTTGCTCAGGATCTCAATTATTTGTGGTTTTAGGGAGAAATGCTGTTTTTCTTTTACTCAGGTGAATAATACATTTTCCTTAGGGCACTTAGATTGCCATAGGGGACCATTTATTTTTTTAACCTACATCTGCACTAAAATACTAATGAGACTACTGGGAGACCTGGATTCAGAAAAAGGTAGATAGTGCTACTGAGCTATTTCTTTCATGAGTCAACTTCTAATAAAGCAGGTTATATATTTACTTGCCTAGAAATATAGCACTTATTAAAAGCATGCCTTAAATAGTCTTTACAGATGTTTACAGCTTCCTACCAACTAGCATCGATTTTGTGCATTGTGCTAGCATTTTATCAATAGTACAAACCACAAAAATGGGTCTGATTATGAAAAGCATTGTTTTCAGTGACTCTAAATGCACTTGCTATGTTACTCCTGTTAGGGATCACTGTGTCTGTGTTGTGGTTTAAATAATCCTGACTGCTTCAGCCAATGCACTTAACACAAGCTAAGAGCATAGTGGTCAAAGAAGTGACTACTGATTGCAAATAAAAGAACCTCACAAAGTATTAAATGCACGTCAAATATCAGTGGGCACCCAGGCTACCAAACACCAAAACTCAATCAAATGGTTGTTTGAGCAAAAATTGCTAGTTCTCCTGTTGATAACATCCCGATATTGATGCCACAAGGTGAGTAATTCTTATTGGGATTCCAGGGTTACTAGTAAGTATTTAAGAGAGGGTGATAAAGTGAAGAGTGCTAAAGTACCAGACAACCAGCTCCTAATTGCCATGTTACAGACTGTGTTTGAAAAATGATAGGAGCAGGTTGGTTGGTAGTTTATCACTCTCCACTTTATCACATTTCAAGGCTTGGAGGGGTATCCAATAAGAGGTGAAACAACATTTCACACTTTTTCCGATGTTTCACCAATATTTTTTTACAGGCTATCCAATTTGGTCGCCCGTAAGAAAAAACATTATCTCCTGAAAACGCACAAGTTCAGTGAAACTCGTGTGTTTTCAGTAGAGATGTGCACCGGAAATTTTATGGGTTTTGGATTCGGTTCTGCGGACGTGTTTTGGATTTGGATGCATTTTGGCAAAACCTCCCTGAAATTTTTTTGTCTGATTCGGGTGTGTTTTGGATTCGGGTGTTTTTTTTTTCAAAAACCCCTCAAAAACAGCTGAAATCATAGAATTTGGGGGTAATTTTGATCCTATAGTATTATTAACCTAAATAACCACAATTTCCACTAATTTCAAGTCTATTCTGAACATCTCACAACTCACAATACTATTTTTATTACTAAAATTTGCACCGAGGTCGCTGGATGACTAAGCTAAGCGACCCAAGAGGGCGGCACAAACACCTGGCCCATCTAGGAGTGGCACTGCAGTGTCAGACAGGATGGCACTTCAAAAAATAGTCCCCAAACAGCACATGATGCAAAGAAAAGAGAAAAAGAGGTGCACTGTGGTCGCTGGACGGCTAAGCTAAGCGACACAAACACCTCAATATCACAGGAATTATTCGTTCTAATCAATGGTATTATTGGTCCAAATCACTGGAAGAAAATGACAAAATCACTGGAATTATTAGTTCTAATCAATGGTATTATTGGTCCAAATCACTGGAAGAAAATGACAAAATCACTGGAAGAAAATGACAAAATCACTGGAATTATTTGGCAAGATCACTGTAATTAATAATTATAAATCACTGATATTAATTATTATTATTATCCTTTATTTATATGGCGCCATAAGGGTTCCGCAGCGCCCAATTACAGAGTACATATGCACATAATCAAAACAGGAAAACATTGACTTACAGTTGAAGACAATATAGGACAAGTACAGGGCAACTTTGCATAACTACACCAGTAAACATAGAGATAAGTTCCAGGTGGCCAAAAAACTGCAGGATCTGGGCAGTTGAGGATTATTAAAGTAAGAAACGTATAAGCACATGAGGGAAGAGGGCCCTACTCGTGAGAGCTTACATTCTAAGGGGAGGGGTAGACAGACAGGGGTGACACAGATGGGGTACATAGAGAGCGTGGAACAGAGGGTTAGGTTGAGATTTGGCTAGGTTTGGTAAAGAAATGGGTCTTAAGAGCCCGTTTGAAGTTTTGTAGAGAGGTGGAGAGTCTGAGGGGGAGAGGTAAAGTATTCCAGAGAAAGGGAGCAGCACGTGAAAAATCTTGGAGATAGGAGTGGGAGGAAGTAATCAGAAGACAGGAGAGTCGGCGTGCATTAGCAGAGCGAAGAGGACGGGTGGGAGAGTAAAGGGAGATAAGGTCAGAGATTCTGAAAGGGAAGGGAAGCCAGTGGAGGGCCTGTAGGAGAGGGGAGGTAGACGTAGTGCGTTTGGTGAGGAAGATGAGCCGGGCAGCAGCATTGAGGATAGATTGGAGTGGAGAGAGGTAATTGTCAGGGAGGCCAGTTAGGAGGAGATTACAGTAGTCCAGTCTGGAAATAATCAGTGAGTGAATAATGATCTTAGTGGCATCCTGGGTGAGAAAAGGTCTGATTCTGGAAATGTTTTTGAGATGAAAATGACAAGTTTGTGAGAGGTGCTGAATGTGTGGTTTGAAGGAGAGGGAGGAGTCAAGGATTACGCCAAGACAGCGTACTTGGGGGCTAGGGGAGATAGTCTTGCCATCAATGGATAATGAGATTGTGGGAGGTGAGGCTGTGCGGGAGGGTGGGAAGATGATCAGCTCAGTCTTAGACATGTTGAGTTTAAGAAAGCGCTGAGACATCCAGGAAGAGATAGCAGAAAGACAGTTTGAGGTACGAGTGAGGAGACCCGTGGAGAGATCAGGGGTGGAGAGGTAGATTTGAGTGTCATCAGCATAGAGGTGGTATTGGAAGTTAAAAGAACTAATGAGTTCACCTAAAGAGGACGTATAGAGAGAGAAAAGGAGAGGACCAAGAACAGAGCCTTGGGGGACACCAACAGTTAGTGGAAGTGGGGGGGAGGTAGCATCATGAGAGGAGACAGAGAAGGAACGATCAGAGAGGTAGGAGGACAGCCAGGAGAGGGCAGTATCACGCAGACCAAGAGAGTGAAGGATTTGCAGAAGGAGAGGGTTGTCCACAGTGTCAAAAGCAGCAGAGAGGTCAAGAAGAATAAGCAGAGAGTAGTGGCCCATGGCTTTGGCTGCATGGAGGTCATTGCAGACTTTTGTGAGGGCAGTTTCAGTGGAGTGGAGAGAACGGAAACCAGACTGGAATGGGTCAAGCAGTAAGTGAGAGGAAAGAAAGGCAGTGAGGCGATTATAGACAATACGCTCAAGAAGTTTGGAGGCAAAGGGGAGGAGAGAGATGGGTCGATAGTTGGAGAGAGTGTTAGGATCAAGGGTAGGTTTTTTAAGAATAGGGGAGACAAGAGCATGCTTGAAGGCAGAGGGGACAGTGCCTGATGAAAGGGAGAGATTGAGAAGGTGGGCAAGATGGGAACAGGCAGAAGGAGAGAGGTAGCGGAGGAGGTGGGAGGGGATAGGGTCGAGCGGGGAGGTTGTGGGGGGGGGGACGGATGAGGGCCATGACTTCCTCGCCAGATACATGGGAGAAAGATGTCAGAGTTGGTAAGAGGGAAGGGGAGGGGTGGCAAGGGATGGGTGGTGGCTGGTTGCTGGTCTGGTGGGATGTGATATCCTGACGTATGGAGTCAATCTTGGATGTGAAACAAGTGGCAAAGTCAAGAGCAGACAATGAGGAAGGGAGAGGAGGTGGTGGTGGGCAGAGGAGGGAGTTAACAGTGGCAAAGAGGCGCCGGGGGTTGGAAGACTGGGTAGAAATGAGGATTTTGAAGAATGATTGTTTAGCAAGGGAAAGGGCAGTACTGAAGGATGAGAGCATGAATTTGAAATGGAGGAAGTCTGCTTTAGAGCGTGATTTCCTCCACTGTCGCTCGGCAGTACGTGAGCATTTTTGTAGATATCTGGTGCATTTGGTGTGCCAGGGTTGAGGTGTTGATCTGCAAGGGTGAATAGTGGTTGGCGGAGCAACAGAGTCAAGGGCAGAAGTAAGAGATGCATTGTATAGGGCTGTTGCTTGTTCAGGGCATGTGAGAGAGAGAAGAGGAGAGAGAAGGGAGTCAAACAGGGAGGATAGGGATGAGGTGTCAATAGCCTCAATGTTACGCTTCGTGATGGTAGCCTTAGGAGGGAGAGATGGGGAAGCAGAGATAGATAAGTTGAAAGAGAGCAAGTGGTGGTCAGAGAGGGGAAAAGGGGAATTGGAGAAATCAGAAATATCACAGCGGTGAGTGAAAACCAGATCCAGTGAGCTCCCGTTCACATGGGAGGGTGAGGTGGTCCACTGGGAGAGACCAAGTGAAGAGGTGAGGTTAAGAAGTTTAGAGGCAGGTGATTTTGTGGGGTTATCGATAGGGATGTTGAAATCACCTAGAATAATGGAGGGAATGTCAGAAGAGAGGAAGTGAGGTAGCCAGGAAGCAAAGTTGTCGAGGAATTTGGAGGAAATGCCAGGTGGACGGTAAATTACAGCAACTCGAAGATTAGTAGGTTGGTAGAGGCGTATTACATGGACCTCAAATGTAGAGAATGTAAGAGAAGGTTCTGGAGGTATAAGTTGGTATGTGTAGCTTGAGGGTAAAAGGATCCCAATACCACCCCCATGGCGACCCCCGGGTCGGGGTGTGTGTGAGAATGTGAGGCCCCCAGCAGAGAGAGCAGCAGGAGAAGTGGTGTCATGAGGAGTAATCCAGGTTCCTGTAATGGCCAGGAGGTGCAGGGAGTTGGAAATGAAAAGGTCATGAGTGGGGGCCAGTTTGTTGCAAATAGATCTGGCATTCCAGAGTGCACAGGATAGGGGGTATGAGTTTGTGGGAGAGATGTGAATGAGATTATCAGGATTGCTGTAGCGTTGAGGTAGGAGTAATTTGGAAGGAAAGGATAAAGAGGGTGTGATGATGGTGCTGGGGCCTTGGCTAGGAAGGGAGACTGCATGAGTTGGTAATAATTGGTAAAATCTCGCTATCACCTGCCTAGTGAAGTGGAATCTAGATGGGATTTTGTACCGGGGACACAATAACTTCATCAATTGTCTAAATCCCACTGCACTAATGGCGGTAAATGGGCACACGTCTAACAGCGCACTGATTATACTGAGAACTGATTATACTGATCACTGATGATACTACGGAGAACTGACACTGAGCAGCGAGAACAGCACTGGTCTATTGTACTGTAGTATACTGGTCACCACAATGCAGCACTGACACTGAGCACAGATATTAAGCACTGATCAGGATACTAGAAGTGACACAGAGCTGCAAGATACAGCAATGGCCTACTGTACTGTACTACTATAATTATATACTGGTGGTCCCACCAATGCAGCACACTGAGCACAGATATTACCAGGTGTATTTCACACATCGCTCAGTACAGATTACAGGATGTATAATCACCAGGTGTATAACACACATCGCACAGTACAGTATAAAGGGTGTACAATCCCCAGGTGTATCTCACACATCGCTCAGTACAGATTACAGGATGTATAATCACCAGGTGTATAACACATGTCGCACAGTACAGTATACAGGGTGTATTATTAATTACCAAGTGTATCACACACATCGCACAGTACAGTATATAGGGTGCATAATCCCCAGGTGTATCTCACACATCGCTCAGTACAGATTACAGGATGTATAATCACCAGGTGTATAACACACATCGCACATTACAGTATATAGGGTGTATAATCCCCAGGTGTTTCTCACACATCACACAGTACAGTATATAGGGTGTATAGTCCCCAGGTGTATCTCACAAATCGCTCAGTGCAGATTACAGGAAGTATAATCACCAGGTGTATAACACACATCGCACAGTACAGTATATAGGGTGTATAATCCCCAGGTGTTTCTCACACATCACACAGTACAGTATATAGGGTGTATAATCCCCAGGTGTATCTCACACATCACACAGTACAGTATATAGGGTGTATAATCCCCAGGTGTATCTCACACATCGCTCAGTAGAGTATTATTATTATTATTATTATTATCATCCTTTATTTATATGGCGCCACAAGGGTTCCGCAGCGCCCAATTACAGAGTATATATGCACATAATCAAAACAGGAAAACAGTGACTTACAGTTGAAAACAATATAGGACAAGTACAGGGTAACTAAGCATAACTACACCAGTAAATGACAGAGATAAATTCCAGGTGGCCAAAAAACTGCGTGATTTGGGCAGTTGAGGATTATTAAAGTAAGAAAAGGATAAGCACATGAGGGAAGAGGGCCCTGCTCGTGAGAGCTTACATTCTAAGGGAATGTATACCAAGTATACATTGTATATAATCACCAGGTGTATAACAAACGTAGCACAGTACAGTATACAGGGTGTATAATCCCCAGGTGTATCTCACACATCGCTCAGTACAGATTACAGGATGTATAAAATCACCAGGTGTATAACACATGTCGCACAGTACAGTATACATACTGGTCACAACAATACAGCAGATATTGAGCACTGATCAGGATACTAGAAGTGACACAGAGCTGCAAGATACAGCAATGGCCTACTGTACTGGTCACCAAAATGCTGCACTGTCCTACTATATACTAGAGATGAGCGCCTGAAATTTTTCGGGTTTTGTGTTTTGGTTTTGGGTTCGGTTCCGCGGCCGTGTTTTGGGTTCGACCGCGTTTTGGCAAAACCTCACCGAATTTTTTTTGTCGGATTCGGGTGTGTTTTGGATTCGGGTGTTTTTTTCAAAAAACCCTAAAAAACAGCTTAAATCATAGAATTTGGGGGTCATTTTGATCCCATATTATTATTAACCTCAAAAACCATAATTTCCACTCATTTTCAGTCTATTCTGAATACCTCACACCTCACAATATTATTTTTAGTCCTAAAATTTGCACCGAGGTCGCTGGATGACTAAGCTAAGCGACCCTAGTGGCCGACACAAACACCTGGCCCATCTAGGAGTGGCACTGCAGTGTCACGCAGGATGTCCCTTCCAAAAAACCCTCCCCAAACAGCACATGACGCAAAGAAAAAAAGAGGCGCAATGAGGTAGCTGACTGTGTGAGTAAGATAAGCGACCCTAGTGGCCGACACAAACACCGGGCCCATTTAGGAGTGGCACTGCAGTGTCACGCAGGATGTCCCTTCCAAAAAACCTCCCCAAACAGCACATGACGCAAAGAAAAAAAGAGGCGCAATGAGGTAGCTGACTGTGTGAGTAAGATAAGCGACCCTAGTGGCCGACACAAACACCGGGCCCATTTAGGAGTGGCACTACAGTGTCACGCAGGATGTCCCTTCCAAAAAACCCTCCCCAAACAGCACATGACGCAAAGAAAAAAAGAGGCGCAATGAGGTAGCTGACTGTGTGAGTAAGATAAGCGACCCTAGTGGCCGACACAAACACCGGGCCCATTTAGGAGTGGCACTGCAGTGTCACGCAGGATGTCCCTTCCAAAAAACCCTCCCCAAACAGCACATGACGCAAAGAAAAAAAGAGGCGCAATGAGGTAGCTGACTGTGTGAGTAAGATAAGCGACCCTAGTGGCCGACACAAACACCGGGCCCATTTAGGAGTGGCACTGCAGTGTCACGCAGGATGTCCCTTCCAAAAAACCCTCCCCAATCAGCACATGACGCAAAGAAAAAAAGAGGCGCAATGAGGTAGCTGTGTGAGTAAGATTAGCGACCCTAGTGGCCGACACAAACAACGGGCCCATTTAGGAGTGGCACTGCAGTGTCACGCAGGATGTCCCTTCCAAAAAACCCTCCCCAATCAGCACATGACGCAAAGAAAAAAAGAGGCGCAATGAGGTAGCTGTGTGAGTAAGATTAGCGACCCTAGTGGCCGACACAAACACCGGGCCCATTTAGGAGTGGCACTGCAGTGTCACGCAGGATGTCCCTTCCAAAAAACCCTCCCCAAACAGCACATGACGCAAAGAAAAATAAAAGATAAAAGAGGTGCAAGATGGAATTGTCCTTGGGCCCTCCCACCCACCCTTATGTTGTATAAACAGGACATGCACACTTTAACCAACCCATCATTTCAGTGACAGGGTCTGCCACACGACTGTGACTGAAATGACGGGATGGTTTGGACCCCCACCAAAAAAGAAGCAATTAATCTCTCCTTGCACAAACTGGCTCTACAGAGGCAAGATGTCCACCTCATCATCATCCTCCGATATATCACCGTGTACATCCCCCTCCTCACAGATTATCAATTCGTCCCCACTGGAATCCACCATCTCAGCTCCCTGTGTACTTTGTGGAGGCAATTGCTGCTGGTCAATGTCTCCGCGGAGGAATTGATTATAATTCATTTTAATGAACATCATCTTCTCCACATTTTCTGGATGTAACCTCGTACGCCGATTGCTGACAAGGTGAGCGGCGGCACTAAACACTCTTTCGGAGTACACACTTGTGGGAGGGCAACTTAGGTAGAATAAAGCCAGTTTGTGCAAGGGCCTCCAAATTGCCTCTTTTTCCTGCCAGTATAAGTACGGACTGTGTGACGTGCCTACTTGGATGCGGTCACTCATATAATCCTCCACCATTCTTTCAATGGGGAGAGAATCATATGCAGTGCCAGTAGACGACATGTCCGTATCCGTAATCGTTGTCAGGTCCTTCAGTCCGGACCAGATGTCAGCATCAGCAGTCGCTCCAGACTGCCCTGCATCACCGCCAGCGGGTGGGCTCGGAATTCTGTGCCTTTTCCTCGCACCCCCAGTTGCGGGAGAATGTGAAGGAGGAGATGTTGACAGGTCGCGTTCCGCTTGACTTGACAATTTTCTCACCAGCAGGTCTTTCAACCCCAGCAGACTTGTGTCTGCCGGAAAGAGAGATCCAAGGTAGGCTTTAAATCTAGGATCGAGCACGGTGGCTAAAATGTAGTGCTCTGATTTCAACAGATTGATTACCCGTGAATCCTTGTTAAGCGAATTAAGGGCTCCATCCACAAGTCCCACATGCCTAGCGGAATCGCTCCGTGTTAGCTCCTCCTTCAATGTCTCCAGCTTCTTCTGCAAAAGCCTGATGAGGGGAATGACCTGACTCAGGCTGGCAGTGTCTGAACTGACTTCACGTGTGGCAAGTTCAAAGGGCATCAGAACCTTGCACAACGTTGAAATCATTCTCCACTGCGCTTGAGACAGGTGCATTCCACCTCCTATATCGTGCTCAATTGTATAGGCTTGAATGGCCTTTTGCTGCTCCTCCAACCTCTGAAGCATATAGAGGGTTGAATTCCACCTCGTTACCACTTCTTGCTTCAGATGATGGCAGGGCAGGTTCAGTAGTTTTTGGTGGTGCTCCAGTCTTCTGTACGTGGTGCCTGTACGCCGAAAGTGTCCCGCAATTCTTCTGGCCACCGACAGCATCTCTTGCACGCCCCTGTCGTTTTTTAAATAATTCTGCACCACCAAATTCAAGGTATGTGCAAAACATGGGACGTGCTGGAATTTGCCCATATTTAATGCACACACAATATTGCTGGCGTTGTCCGATGCCACAAATCCACAGGAGAGTCCAATTGGGGTAAGCCATTCCGCGATGATCTTCCTCAGTTGCCGTAAGAGGTTTTCAGCTGTGTGCGTATTCTGGAAACCGGTGATACAAAGCGTAGCCTGCCTAGGAAAGAGTTGGCGTTTGCGAGATGCTGCTACTGGTGCCGCCGCTGCTGTTCTTGCGGCGGGAGTCCATACATCTACCCAGTGGGCTGTCACAGTCATATAGTCCTGACCCTGCCCTGCTCCACTTGTCCACATGTCCGTGGTTAAGTGGACATTGGGTACAACTGCATTTTTTAGGACACTGGTGAGTCTTTTTCTGACGTCCGTGTACATTCTCGGTATCGCCTGCCTAGAGAAGTGGAACCTAGATGGTATTTGGTAACGGGGGCACACTGCCTCAATAAATTGTCTAGTTCCCTGTGAACTAACGGCGGATACCGGACGCACGTCTAACACCAACATAGTTGTCAAGGCCTCAGTTATCCGCTTTGCAACAGGATGACTGCTGTGATATTTCATCTTCCTCGCAAAGGACTGTTGGACAGTCAATTGCTTGGTGGAAGTAGTAAAAGTGGGCTTACGACTTCCCCTCTGGGATGACCATCGACTCCCAGCAGCAACAACAGCAGCGCCAGCAGCAGTAGGCGTTACACGCAAGGTTGCATCGGAGGAATCCCAGGCAGGAGAGGACTCGTCAGAATTGCCAGTGACATGGCATGCAGGACTATTGGCATTCCTGGGGAAGGAGGAAATTGACACTGAGGGAGTTGGTGGGGTGGTTTGCGTGAGCTTGGTTACAAGAGGAAGGGATTTACTGGTCAGTGGACTGCTTCCGCTGTCACCCAAAGTTTTTGAACTTGTCACTGACTTATTATGAATGCGCTGCAGGTGACGTATAAGGGAGGATGTTCCGAGGTGGTTAACGTCCTTACCCCTACTTATTACAGCTTGACAAAGGGAACACACGGCTTGACACCTGCTGTCCGCATTTCTGTTGAAATACCTCCACACCGAAGAGCTGATTTTTTTGGTATTTTCACCTGGCATGTCAACGGCCATATTCCTCCCACGGACAACAGGTGTCTCCCCGGGTGCCTGACTTAAACAAACCACCTCACCATCAGAATCCTCCTGGTCAATTTCCTCCCCAGCGCCAGCAACACCCATATCCTCCTCATCCTGGTGTACTTCAACACTGACATCTTCAATCTGACTATCAGGAACTGGATTGCGGGTGCTCCTTCCAGCACTTGCAGGGGGCGTGCAAATGGTGGAAGGCGCATGCTCTTCACGTCCAGTGTTGGGAAGGTCAGGCATCGCAACCGACACAATTGGACTCTCCTTGTGGATTTGGGATTTCGAAGAATGCACAGTTCTTTGCTGTGCTTTTGCCAGCTTGAGTCTTTTCATTTTTCTAGCGAGAGGCTGATTGCTTCCATCCTCATGTGAAGCTGAACCACTAGCCATGAACATAGGCCAGGGCCTCAGCCGTTCCTTGCCACTCCGTGTGGTAAATGGCATATTGGCAAGTTTACGCTTCTCCTCCGACAATTTTATTTTAGGTTTTGGAGTCCTTTTTTTACTGATATTTGGTGTTTTGGATTTGACATGCTCTGTACTATGACATTGGGCATCGGCCTTGGCAGACGACGTTGCTGGCATTTCATCGTCTCGGCCATGACTAGTGGCAGCAGCTTCAGCACGAGGTGGAAGTGGATCTTGATCTTTCCCTAATTTTGGAACCTCAACATTTTTGTTCTCCATATTTTAATAGGCACAACTAAAAGGCACCTCAGGTAAACAATGGAGATGGATGGATACTAGTATACAATTATGGACGGACTGCCGAGTGCCGACACAGAGGTAGCCACAGCCGTGAACTACCGTACTGTACTGTGTCTGCTGCTAATATAGACTGGTTGATAAAGAGATGTCGTAGTATGTACGTATAAAGAAGAAAGAAAAAAAAACCACGGTTAGGTGGTATACAATTATGGACGGACTGCCGAGTGCCGACACAGAGGTAGCCACAGCCGTGAACTACCGTACTGTACTGTGTCTGCTGCTAATATAGACTGGTTGATAAAGAGATGTCGTAGTATGTACGTATAAAGAAGAAAGAAAAAAAAACCACGGTTAGGTGGTATACAATTATGGACGGACTGCCGAGTGCCGACACAGAGGTAGCCACAGCCGTGAACTACCGTACTGTACTGTGTCTGCTGCTAATATAGACTGGTTGATAAAGAGATGTCGTAGTATGTATGTATAAAGAAGAAAGAAAAAAAAACCACGGTTAGGTGGTATACAATTATGGACGGACTGCCGAGTGCCGACACAGAGGTAGCCACAGCCATGAACTACCGTACTGTACTGTGTCTGCTGCTAATATAGACTGGTTGATAAAGAGATGTCGTAGTATGTACGTATAAAGAAGAAAGAAAAAAAAACCACGGTTAGGTGGTATACAATTATGGACGGACTGCCGAGTGCCGACACAGAGGTAGCCACAGCCGTGAACTACCGTACTGTACTGTGTCTGCTGCTAATATAGACTGGTTGATAAAGAGATGTCGTAGTATGTACGTATAAAGAAGAAAGAAAAAAAAACCACGGTTAGGTGGTATACAATTATGGACGGACTGCCGAGTGCCGACACAGAGGTAGCCACAGCCGTGAACTACCGTACTGTACTGTGTCTGCTGCTAATATAGACTGGTTGATAAAGAGATGTCGTAGTATGTATGTATAAAGAAGAAAGAAAAAAAAACCACGGTTAGGTGGTATACAATTATGGACGGACTGCCGAGTGCCGACACAGAGGTAGCCACAGCCGTGAACTACCGTACTGTACTGTGTCTGCTGCTAATATAGACTGGTTGATAAAGAGATGTCGTAGTATGTACGTATAAAGAAGATAGAAAAAAAAACCACGGTTAGGTGGTATACAATTATGGACGGACTGCCGAGTGCCGACACAGAGGTAGCCACAGCCGTGAACTACCGTACTGTACTGTGTCTGCTGCTAATATAGACTGGTTGATAAAGAGATGTCGTAGTATGTATGTATAAAGAAGAAAGAAAAAAAAACCACGGTTAGGTGGTATACAATTATGGACGGACTGCCGAGTGCCGACACAGAGGTAGCCACAGCCGTGAACTACCGTACTGTACTGTGTCTGCTGCTAATATAGACTGGTTGATAAAGAGATGTCGTAGTATGTATGTATAAAGAAGAAAGAAAAAAAAACCACGGTTAGGTGGTATACAATTATGGACAGACTGCCGAGTGCCGACACAGAGGTAGCTACAGCCGTGAACTACCGTACTGTGTCTGCTGCGACTGGATGATAAATAATGATATAAAAAATATATATATATCACTACTGCAGCCGGACAGGTATATATATTATATAATGACGGACCTGCTGGACACTGTCTGTCAGCAGAATTAGTTTTTTATAGAATAAAAAAAAAAAACACCACACAAGTGAAGTCACACGACGAGTGTTTAACTTTTTCAGGCAATCACAATATAGTATACTACTAACTATACTGGTGGTCAGTGTGGTCAGGTCACTGGTCAGTCACACTGGCAGTGGCACTCCTGCAGCAAAAGTGTGCACTGTTTAATTTTAATATAATATGTACTCCTGGCTCCTGCTATAACCTATAACTGGCACTGCAGTGCTCCCCAGTCTCCCCCACAATTATAAGCTGTGTGAGCTGAGCACAGTCAGATATATAATATATACATAGATGATGCAGCACACTGGGCTGAGCAGTGCACACAGATATGGTATGTGACTGTCTTGTACTCCTGGCTCCTGCTATAACCTATAACTGGCACTGCAGTGCTCCCCAGTCTCCCCCACAATTATAAGCTGTGCGAGCTGAGCACAGTCAGATATATAATATATACATAGATGATGCAGCACACTGGGCTGAGCAGTGCACACAGATATGGTATGTGACTGAGTCACTGTGTGTATCGTTTTTTTCAGGCAGAGAACGGATATATTAAATAAAACTGCACTGTCTGGTGGTCACTGTGGTCAGTCACTAGTAAACTCTGCACTCTCTTCTACAGTACTCCTAAGCTCCAGTAAATCAGGTCAATCTCTCTCTCTCTCTCCTAATCTAAATCACTGTACTCCCTAACAGCTGCTCCCCGTCCCCAATCCTCCCCACAATTATAACTAAGTCACTCAGTCTTTACTCTTTTCTACTATAACGGAGAGGACGCCAGCCACGTCCTCTCCCTATCAATCTCAATGCACGTGTGAAAATGGCGGCGACGCGCGACTCCTTATATAGAATCCGAGTCTCGCGAGAATCCGACAGCGTCATGATGACGTTCGGGCGCGCTCGGGTTAACCGAGCAAGGCGGGAAGATCCGAGTCGCTCGGACCCGTGAAAAAAAACATGAAGTTCGTGCGGGTTCGGATTCAGAGAAACCGAACCCGCTCATCTCTACTATATACTGCTCACAATAATGCAGCACAGAGATAGTATACTTGACACAGAGCTGCAAGATACAGCAATGGCTGTACTATATGTATACTGCTGGTCACCAAAATGCTGCACTGTCCTACTATATACTGCTCACAATAATTCAGTACAGTGATAGTATACCTGACACAGAGCTGCAAGATACAGCAATGGCCTACTGTACTGTACTATATGTATACTGTTGGTCACCAAAATGCTGCACTGTCCTACTATATACTGCTCACAATAATGCAGCACAGAGATAGTATATTTAACACAGAGCTGCAAGATACAGCAATGGCCTACTGTACTGTACTACTATAATTATATACTGGTGGTCCCCAGTCCCCACAATGCAGTACACTGAGCACAGATATTTGCAGCACACTGAGCACAGATATGGAGCGTTTTCAGGCAGAGAACATAGATATTTTCAGCACACTGAGCACAGATATTTGCAGCACACTGCCTCAGTGTCCCTGCCTACACTCTCCCTGTAATTCCCCCTCAGTGTCCCTGCCCGCACACTCCTGTAATTCCCCCTCAGTGTCCCTGCCCGCACCCTCCTCGTAATTCCCCCTCAGTGTCCCTGCCTGCACACTCCTGTAATTCCCCCTCAGTGTCCCTGTCCGCACCCTCCTCATAATTCCTCCTCAGTGTCCCTGCCCGCACACTCCTGTAATTCCCCCTCAGTGTCCCTGCCCGCACACTCCTGTAATTGCCCTTCAGTGTCCCTGACCTCAGGCTCCCTGTAAGCCCTCCAACTCATTGTCCTTACCCACACCCTCCCTGTAATTCTCCCTCAATGTCCCTGACCTCAGCCTATCTGTAACTCCCCCCTCTGTGTCCCTGGGTGGGGGGTGCCAATTCCTTACTTTGCCAGGGGCGCTCAGACCCCTAGATACACCCCTGACACTGAGCACAGATATTTGCAGCACACTGAGCACAGATTACGGAGCTTTTCAGGGAGAGAACGCAGCCACATCCTCTCCATTCAATCTCCAATGCACGAGTGAATATGGCGGCAACGCGCAGCTCTTTATATAGAATACAAATCTCTCGAGAATCCGACAGCGGGATGATGACGTTCGAGCGCGTTCGGGTTAACCGAACAAGGCAGGAAGTACCGAGGCTGCCTTGGAACCATGTAAAATAGGTGAAGTTCAGGGGGGTTCGGATCTCGGAGAACCGAACCCGCTCATCTCTAGTTTTCAGTAGAAACAGCCCTGTTTTCGCATGAAACAGGTGAAACAAAATCCCTGATAAGCCCCGTCTTAAGCTATCTTATGTGGCTAATTATATAGGCCCCGGCGGGACAATTAGCCGCAGTATATTATCGCGGCTAATTGGATATCCCCATTAGTACATCTGGGTGAGATGTACTTAGCATTGGAGAGTGATAAAGTGGAGAGAGATAAATTACCAACCAATATATTTTTTTTTGCGCAGTCTATAACATGGCAGTTAGAATCTGATTGGCTGGTACTTTATCTCTCTCCACTTTATCACTCTCCACACGGTATGCACAATAGGCACGGTATGCATATTGTGCATACCGTGTGCTCTTTATTTTCTGTACATTAGATTCTGGTCAAGTGGGTTCTGCTTACTTGTCACCTTGATGCTTGATTGCATACTGGTTAATGAAACAATGCTTAAACAAGAGCATGTTCTAAAAACGGGTTCACTACGATATGCCGGCGGTCGGGCTCCCGGCGACCAGCATACCGGCGCCGGGAGCCCGACCGCCGGCTTACCGACAGTGTGGCGAGCGCAAATGAGCCCCTTGCAGGCTCGCTGCGCTCGCCACGCTACGGGCGCCACACTATTTTATTCTCCCTCCAGGGGGGGCGTGGACCCCTACGAGGGAGAATAAGTGTCGGTATGCCGGCTGTCGGGATCCAGGCGCCGGTATACTGTGCGCCGAGATCCCGTCAGTCGGCATACAGAAGACCACCCTCTAAAAACACTCCCATTCCCATAATGTGTGCACTGCAAGTGATTTTTTTTTACTAATGTGCAGGTTTTTTAGAAGTGGAGATGTTGCCTATAACAACCAATCAGATTCTAGATATTATATTCTTGAAGCAGCTAGGTAAATGTTAAGTAGAGTCTGATTGATTGCTATAGGCAACATCTCTACGTCTAAAAAACCCACACCTTAGTAAATATACCCCTCAGGGTCACTTAGGAAACTACAGATTTGCACTATTGGTCCTGATTATGCAAGTGCATACTCAGCATGTCAGCTTAGTACAAAGGTGCTACATTTTTCTGCATCTAATGAGAGGAGCTGTGAGCACAGGCGCATTCCGTCCCGAATGAGGTCTAGATACAGAGTTGCACCCACATTGCCATAGTTATGTCTTCATTGTGTGCACTGAAAAATATGCAAAATATATGCAGTGTTCACAGAGTTGTATGGATCTCTGGGGCCAGGAAGCCCTAACCGCATGTCTGGTTTCATGCCCATTACTAGTGATCCACACTTGCACCAGCCCTATACCTTGTGCTAGAGATACATCAGGACACAGGCATAACTACATATATATAAATCTACAGTTCATAGCCCTCAAATTTATTAACACAACTGAACTTTGCCTACAAACGCCATGCTACAGTACACCCTTCAGCCGCAAATGAAAATGCGACTGAGTTACATATCACTCTGCATGGTGCGTACATGCAGTGTGACAACATGCAAGATGTGTACACAAAACTGTCTTGTGGTCAACTCTGCATCTGCTCTACTGTGTTAAGTTACAAATACAGTATAATATTTCATGTTATGTCTCATGTTCTTCTTTTCTTTCTGCACATTTAACTGTTATGCCTAAAAACTACTAATATATATATATATATATATATATACTTTGCAAAAAACAAGGCGGCACTCTGGAGTCTTGTAGTAAACAGGTGAACTCTGTTTGGAAAAACTTTATCGACGTTTCGGGGTGCAAGCCCCCGTCTTCAGGACACACAGTGTCGATAAATTTTTTCCAAACAGAGTTCACCTGTTTACTACAAGACTCCAGAGTGCCGCCTCGTTTTTTGCAAAGTATACATACCGAGACAGCACAGTCCGGAAGGGAGGGCACCGGAGCAAGAGCCATGCTCAGATAGCCTGTGAGAGAGTGCCAGACCATCTGTTCAGTATATATATATATATATATATATATATATAACGTGTATTTACAGGGCTACAATAATAATAATAATAATAATGATAAAATATTATTACTACTACTACTAACAACAATAATACTGTAGTAAAAGTAATAATAATAATAATAATAATAAAAATAATAGGCTTCAAACGTGCGCTTAAGACCCACTTCTTTATCAAACCCAGCCAAATCTCATCCTAACCCTCTGTCCCATGCTTGGTCTACCTCATCTGTGTCACCCCTGTCTGTCTGCCCCTCCCCTCTAGAATGTAAGCTCTCACGAGCAGGGCCCTCTTCCCTCATGTGCGTATCCTTTTCTTACTTTAATAATCCTCAACTGCCCAAATCCTGCAGTTTTTTGACCACCTTGAAACGTATCTCTATGTCATTTACTGGTGTAGTTATGCTTAGTTACCTTGTACTTGTCCTATATCGTCTTCAACTGTAAGTCACTATTTTCCTGTTTTGATTATGTGCACATGTACTCTGGAATTGGGCGCTGCGGAACCCTTGTGGCACCATATCAATAATCTTATATCCTATCAGCGGCGACAAGTTATCTCTGATAAGTCTCCATAGGGTTTATCATAGATAAGTAGTGCAAAATCCCAATTTTAGTTAAAAATGTTGGGATTTGGGACCCTATCCACTAGACACTAGGGGAGCCTCCTGCCAGGACAGCCTTGCTGCAATGACAGGAGTCCTGCCACCATCTTTTCATTCATAGCAGCTACGTGTGACATCACACAACCACCCTGGAAACACCGCCAACCTGCACGAGCCACCCTACGTCTGCTCCGTGAACACCTTTGCCTGATTGACATTTAATATGACTTGACCACATTAACTGCATGCGCACACACAGGACAGGCCCGATCACCAAAATTGCGGTCGCATTGCGTTTGCAATGTGACCGGAATAAGGTCCTAGGTTCAGAGTCAAAGAAAATTAACATAAATGCACCCTGTGTTTAGACTTGGGTCCCATCCCAGTGATATCTTATTATGGTATGCAAATATTCCAAAATACGGAAATATCCAATATCCAAAATACTTCCGATCCCCAGCATTTTGTATATGGGAGACTCAACCTGTAATAATAGTAGAGATGAATAGATTTAGGGCCTAATTCAGGTCACATTGTAAACGCGATGCAGCCACAATTTAGGTGACGGGACCCCCACGTGCATGCACAGGTCCCATCCTGCGCATGCGCCTGCAGTTAATGCGGTCGGCCCGCATTAACGGCAAACTCCTCTGCCTGATTGAAAGGCAGAGGCATTCATGGAGCAGGCTGCGACCGAGTGTTTTTGGAGCAGCATCGGGTAGATGGGGGCGTGTCGGCTGCATTTTCGGGGTGGTAGTGTGTCATCACCCACAGCCGCTCTGATTAAGAAAATGGCAGTGGGACTCCTGCCGTCACAGCCAGGCTGCATCGGCAGGAGGCATCCACAGTTTCTGCGATCACGCTCGAATTGCGTTTTAATTGCATTTAGAGCGTGATCGCAGTGGGTGGTCCCTGCGATGGGTGGCTCCCAGCATGTATTTGCTGGGGCCGCACTTTACTCGGTTAGTTCAGATCGCAAAACTGTATCTTATTGGCTATCCGGCTCCAGGGTTTTGGATAACCAATAACATTCATCTGAACTTGCACTAGTTTAGTGAACAGAACCTAGTAAATCTGCGCCGCTCATCTCTATAATATTGTTGTTATTATTATTATTATCATCATCATCATCATCATCATCATCATCATCATTATTATTAATAATAATAATAATAATAATAATAAATGCACAAGACCCATGAAATAGCATACCATATTCACATCCACTCTCATAATCTTCTGTGACATATATGATGAGTCTAGGAGAACATTTTTAATTAATTATGGGTCTGTAAGTGACTTTTTACTTTTTAATCTCTGACCAGAAACTCTGCAGTGGTAGTGCTAAGTAACTGCAAGGAAGCAATTTCTATAAGTGAAAAGTGTGTGTCCTCCAAACTAACTCATGGTGAATTAAATAAATACATTTGCACAAAGAAAATGTATTACTCATCTGCATCAGTTTAAAGGTACCATCAGCTTCTAGAGCTCTGCTTTGACTGCAGTGGTAGCATCTGTGATATTCTCAAAATTCCGTGGTGTATATTTTTACTTTTGTCGTAATTTAATTGCTTTAGTTTTAAATGAAATGAAACTTTCTAAAACTCATGTGTAGGTTGGGCAGTTTACAGAAATCCAACATTAAATATGTTGAATAATACTTCATCTTTGCTTTGCAACTGAACAGTTCAATGAGAACAAAAAATTGCTTACTTCTATGTAAATTAACTTTCCATTCCCCGCTGTAGATCAAATGGCAAGCTTTATTGACAGTTGGCAAACCTACAGGAATAAATAGAGACTTAAACAACAAAGCTGGCTAGAGTTTTAATTATTTCTCTATCCATCACTTGTTCCTTATTAGAGATAGTGATGCCTGCAGCCCTTAATAGATATCATTTTATCAGCAAATCCTGTCATAAAAACCCTGGAATTCTTCCCATGGGAAAACTTAATCTTAAAAATAACCTTAGAAAAGATTGAATGAAGCATGAAAAATGATCAAATTAGCTGATATCAGCAGAGAACTTGATTAGACCCTTGTCCCTACTTCTTAGTAAATTATTTTCTTAGCATATGTTCTTGTCTCACGTTCATGACTTAGTCTTCGTCTTCTATGAGACATAGTATTTAGGCTTAAAAAGCAGTACAAACCTTAAGGCCAATTCAATTACACTGCGTTTGCTTTTTAAAATGCAAATGCTACTGACATGGGCTAGTGTTTGAATCTCTGGACCTAGGTGGTAATTCAGAGTTGATCGCAGCAGCAAATTTGTTAGCAGTTGGGCAACCCCCCCCCCCCCTGCAGTGCACATGGTTTTGCCCAACTGCTACCAAATTTGCTGCTGCGATCAACTCTGAATTAGGCCCTATGGGGGTCATTCGAGTTCTTCGCTCATTGCCGATTTTCGCTATGCTGCGTTTTGTTGCTAATTGTGCATGCACAAGGCACGCATGGCGCATGCACTTAGTTATTTAACTAAAATCTTTGCTGTGGATCCTGTGGTGCTTTTCAGTCGCACTGCTGATCGTTGAGTGATTGACAGGAAGTGGGTGTTTCTGGGTGGTAACTTGCCGTTTTCCGGGAGTGTGCTCAAAAACGCAGGCGTGTCAGGTAAAAATGCAGGCATGCCTGGGGAAACGGGGGAGTGGCTGGCCGAACGCAGGGCGTGTATGTGACGTCAAACCAGGAACCAAACTGTCTGCAGTGATCACAATCTAGGAGTAGGTCTGGAGCTACTCAGAAACTGCAGGGAAATATTTAATAGCAGAACTGCTAACCTTTCGTTAGCAATTCTGCTAAGCTAAGATACACTCCCAGAGGGCGGCGGCCTAGCGTGTGCAATGCTGCTAAAAGCAGCTAGCGAGCGATCAACTCGGAATGAGGGCCTATATCCACAAAAGATCTGCGGTTAGTTACGTAGTTACATAGTTAATGAGGTTGAAAAGAGGCAAAATGCCCATCGGGTTCAACCTGTATCTGTCTAAAGCCGAGTTCATTATAATGCCCCAATTGAAGTAATGTTTTATGTTTAGTTATCAACTGTAAATCATGTTCCTCCCAGATTAAAAATGTCAATATTTTAAATGCTATAACCTTGGATATCTTTTTCAGTCAGAAATCTATCCAATCTGTTTTTAAATGCATATATAGTGTCCGCCATTACCACCTTCACTGGCAGGGAATTCCAGCTCCTTATTGCCCTAACAGTGAAGAACCCTTTCCTACACTGAGTATGAAATGTTCTCTCCTCTAGCCTCAGCGAGTGACCTCGCGTCTTATACTGAGTTCTTTAATAAACAAGTTCTCCAAGATGTTTGGAACAACCCCCCTGTCGAGTTCCTTCAAAAACTGTATACAAGTGTACTAATAAAAATGAATGCTGTTTTTAAAGACAAAGGGTGGTCACACTAAATATTGATTTTATTTAGATTTATCTTCTGTTCATTCACTTAAAAATAATAAGAATTTACTTACCAATAATTCTATTTCTCGGAGTCCGTAGTGGATGCTGGGGTTCCTGAAAGGACCATGGGGAACAGCGGCTCCGCAGGAGACAGGGCACAAAAAGTAAAGCTTTAGGATCAGGTGGTGTGCACTGGCTCCTCCCCCTATGACCCTCCTCCAAGCCAGTTAGGTACTGTGCCCGGACGAGCGTACACAATAAGGGAGGAATTTTGAATCCCGGGTAAGACTCATACCAGCCACACCAATCACACCGTACAACTTGTGATCTAAACCCAGTTAACAGTATGATAACAGCGGAGCCTCTGAAAAGATGGCTCACAACAATAATAACCCGATTTTTGTAACTATGTACAAGTATTGCAGATAATCCGCACTTGGGATGGGCGCCCAGCATCCACTACGGACTCCGAGAAATAGAATTATCGGTAAGTAAATTCTTATTTTCTCTATCGTCCTAGTGGATGCTGGGGTTCCTGAAAGGACCATGGGGATTATACCAAAGCTCCCAAACGGGCGGGAGAGTGCGGATGACTCTGCAGCACCGAATGAGAGAACTCCAGGTCCTCTTTTGCCAGGATATCAAATTTGTAGAATTTTACAAACGTGTTCTCCCCTGACCACGTAGCTGCTCGGCAGAGTTGTAATGCCGAGACCTCTCGGGCAGCCGCCCAAGATGAGCCCACCTTCCTTGTGGAATGGGCCTTAACCGATTTAGACTGTGGCAGGCCTGCCTCAGAATGTGCAAGTTGAATTGTGTTACAAATCCAACGAGCAATCGACTGCTTAGAAGCAGGCGCACCCAACTTGTTGGGTGCATACAGTATAAACAGCGAGTCAGATTTTCTGACTCCAGCTGTCCTGGAATATATTTTCAGGGCCCTGACAACTTCTAGCAACTTGGAGTCCTCCAAGTCCCTAGTAGGGGCAAGGCACCACAATAAGCTGGTTCAGGTGAAACACTGACACCACCTTAGGGAGAGAACTGGGGACGAGTCCGCAGCTCTGCCCTGTCCGAATGGACAAACAGATATGGGCTTTTTTGAGAAAAAACCACCAATTTGACACTCGCCTGGTCCAGGCCAGGGCCAAGAGCATGGTCACTTTTTATGTGAGATGCTGCAAATCCACATATTTGACTGGTTTTAAACCAATGTGATTTGAGAAATCCCAGAACTACGTTGAGATCCCACAGTGCCACTGGAGGCACAAAAAAGGGGTTTGTATATGCAATACTCCCTTGACAAACTTCTGGACTTCAGGAACTGAAGCCAATTCTTTCTGGAAGAAAATTTACAGGCCGAATTTGAACCTTAATGGACCCCAATTTGAGGCCCATAGACACTCCTGTTTGCAGGAAATGCAGGAAACGACCGAGTTGAAATTTCTTTGTGGGGCCTTCCTGGCCTCACACCACGCAACAAATTTTCGCCACACGTGGTGATAATGTTGTGCGGTCACCTCCTTTCTGGCTTTGACCAGGGTAGGAATGACCTCTTCCGGAATGCCTTTTTTCCCTTAGGATCCGGCTTTCCATCGCCATGCCGACAAACGCAGCTGCGGTAAGTCTTGGAACAGACATGGTACTTGCTGAAGCAAGTCCCTTCTTAGCGGCAGAGGCCATAAGACCTCTGTAAGCATCTCTTGAAGTTCCGGGTACCAAGTCCTTCTTGGCCAATCCGGAGCCATGAGTATATTTCTTACTCCTCTACGTCTTATAATTCTCAGCACCTTAGGTATGAGAAGCAGAGGAGGGAACACATACACCGACTGGTACACCCACGGTGTTACCAGAACGTCCACATCTATTGCCTGAGGGTCCCTTGACCTGGCGCAATACCTGTCCCGTTTTTTGTTCAGACGGGACGCCATCATGTCCACCTTTGGTATTTCCCAACGGTTTACAATCATGTGGAAAAAAACTTCTCAATGAAGTTTCCACTCTCCCGGGTGGAGGTCGTGCTGAGGAAGTCTGCTTCCCAGTTTCCATTCCCGGGATGAAAAACTGCTGACAGTGTTATCACATGATTTTCCGCCCAGCGAAAAGTCCTTGCAGTTTCTGCCATTGCCCTCCTGCTTCTTGTGTCGCCCTGTCTGTTTACGTGGGCGACTGCCGTGATGTTTTTCCCACTGGATCAATACCGGCTGACCTTGAAGCAGAGGTCTTGCTAAGCTTAGAGCATTATAAATTTACCCTTAGCTCCAGTATATTTATGTGGAGAAAAGTCTCCATACTTGATCACACTCCCTGGAAATTTTTCCCTTGTGTGACTGCTCCCCAGCCTCTCAGGCTGGGCTCCGTGGTTACCAGCATCCAATCCTGAATGCCGAATCTGCGGCCCTCTAGAAGATGAGCACTCTATAACCACCACAGGAGAGACACCCTTGTCCTTGGATATTGGGTTATCCGCTGATGCATCTGAAGATGCGATCCGGACCATTTGTCCAGCAGATCCCACTGAAAAGTTCTTACGTGAAATCTGCCGAATGGAATTGCTTCGTAGGAAGCCACCATTTTTACCAGGACCCTTGTGCAATGATGCACTGTTTTTAGGAGGTTCCTGACTTGCTCGGATAACTCCCTGGCTTTCTCTTCCGGGAGAAACACCTTTTTCTGGACTGTGTCCAGAATCATCCCTAGGCACAGCAGACGTGTCGTCGGGATCAGCTGCGATTTTGGAATATTTAGAATCCACCCGTGCTGATTGTAGCAGTATCCGAGATAGTGCTACTCCGACCTCCAACTGTTCCCTGGACTATGCCCCTATCAGGAGATCGTCCAAGTAAGGGATAATTAAGACGCCTTTTCTTCGAAGAAGAATCATCAATTCGGCCATTACCTTGGTAAAGACCCCGGGGTGCCGTGGACAATCCAAACGGCAGCGTCTGAAACTGATAGTGACAGTTCTGCACCACGAACCTGAGGTACCCTTAGTGAGAAGGGCAAATTTGGGACATAGAGGTAAGCATCCCTGATGTCCCGGGACACTATATAGTCCCCTTCTTCCTGGTTCGTTATCACTGCTCTGAGTGACTTCATCTTAATTTGAACCTTTGTAAGTGTTCAAAAAATTTTTTTTTTTTTTTTTTTTTAGAATAAGTCTCACCTAGCCTTCTGGCTTCAGTACCACAATATAGTGTGGAATAATACCCCTTTTCTGTAGTAGGAGGGGTAATTTAATTGTCACCTGCTGGGAACACAGCTTGTGAATTTTTTCCCATACTACCTCCTTGTCGGAGGGAGACTTGGTAAAGCAGACTTCAGGAGCCTGCGAAGGGGAAACGTCTCGACATTCCCATCTGTACCCCCGGGATACTACTTGTAGGATCCAGGGGTCCTGTACGGTCTCAGCGCCATGCTGAGAACTTGTCAGACGCGGTGGAACGCTTCTGTTCCTGGGAATAGGCTGCCTGTTGCAGTCTTCTTCCTTTTCCTCTATCCCTGGGCAGATATGATCTTATAGGGACGAGAGGACTGAGGCTGACAAGACGGTGTCTTTTTCTGCAGAGATGTGACTTAGGGTAAAAAACGGTGGATTTTCCAGCAGTTGCCGTGACCACCAGGTCCGATGGACCGACCCCAAACAAGTCCTCTTCCTTTATACGGCCATACTGTGCCGTTTGGAATCTGCATCACCTGACCACTGTCGTGTCCATAACATCTTCTGGCAGTTATGGACATCGCGTTTATTCATGATGCCAGAGTGCAAATATCCCTCTGTGCATCTCGCATATATAGAAATGCTCTATAGTCAATAAAATACTGTCCCTGTCAAGGGTATCAATATTTTTAGTCAGGGAATCCGACCAAGCCACCCTAGCTCTGCACATCCAGGCTGAGGCGATCGCTGGCCGCAGTATAACACCAGTATGTGTGTATATACTTTTTATTATATTTTCCAGCCTTGTCAGCTGGTCCTTGAGGACGGCCCTATCTATAGACGGTACCGCCACTTGTTTTGATAAGCGTGTGAGCGCCTTATCCACCTTAAGGGGTGTTTCCCAACGCGCCCTAACTTCTGGCGGGAAAGGGTATACCGCCCATAATTTTCTATCGGGGGGAACCCACGCATCATCACACACTTTATTTAATTTATCTGATTCAGGAAAAACTATGGTAGTTTTTTCACATCCCACATAATACCCTCTTTTGTGGTACTTGTAGTATCAGAAATACGTAACACCTCCTTCATTGCCTTTAACGTGTGGCCCTAATAAGGAATACGTTTGTTTATTCACCGTCGACACTGGATTCAGTGTCCCTGTCTGTGTCTGTGTCGACCGACTAAAGTAAACGGGCGTTTTAGAACCCTTGACGGTGTTTTTGAGACGTCTGGACCGTACTAATTGTTTGTCGGCCGTCTCATGTCGTCAACCGACCTTGCAGCGTGTTGACATTATCACGTAATTTCCTAAATAAGCCATCCATTCCGGTGTCGACTCCCTAGAGAGTGACATCACCATTACAGGCAATTGCTCCGCCTCCTCACCAACATCGTCCTCCTACCTGTCGACACACACGTACCGACACACAGCACACACACAGGGAATGCTCTGATAGAGGACAGGACCCACTAGCCCTTTGGAGAGACAGAGGGAGAGTTTGCCAGCACACACCAAAAATGCTATAATTATATAGGGACAACCTTATATAAGTGTTTTCCCTTATAGCATCTTAATATATATATATATAAGCATATCGCCAAATTAGTGCCCCCCCTCTCTGTTTTAACCCTGTTTCTGTAGTGCAGTGCAGGGGAGAGCCTGGGAGCCTTCCCTCCAGCCTTTCTGTGAGGGAAAATGGCGCTGTGTGCTGAGGAGATAGGCCCCGCCCCTTTTTTGGCGGCCTCGTCTCCCGCTCTTAACGGATTCTGGCAGGGGTTAAATATCTCCATATAGCCTCCGGAGGCTATATGTGAGGTATTTTTAGCCAAAATAGGTATTCATTTGCCTCCCAGGGCGCCCCCCTCCCAGCGCCCTGCACCCTCAGTGACTGCCGTGTGAAGTGTGCTGAGAGGAAAATGGCGCACAGCTGCAGTGCTGTGCGCTACCTTTAGAAGACTGAGGAGTCTTCTGCCGCCGATTCTGGACCTCTTCTTACTTCAGCATCTGCAAGGGGGCCGGCGGCAAGGCTCCGGTGACCATCCAGGCTGTACCTGTGATCGTCCCTCTGGAGCTGATGTCCAGTAGCCAAGAAGCCAATCCATCCTGCACGCAGGTGAGTTCACTTCTTCTCCCCTAAGTCCCTCGTTGCAGTGATCCTGTTGCCAGCAGGACTCACTGTAAAATAAAAAACCTAAGCTAAACTTTCCTAAGCAGCTCTTTAGGAGAGCCACCTAGATTGCACCCTTCTCGGCCGGGCACAAAATCTAACTGGCTTGGAGGAGGGTCATAGGGGGAGGAGCCAGTGCACACCACCTGATCCTAAAGCTTTACTTTTTGTGCCCTGTCTCCTGCGGAGCCGCTGTTCCCCATGGTCCTTTCAGGAACCCCAGCATCCACTAGGACGATAGAGAAAAACTATTAACACTTCTATTTTGTTAAGCATTCTTAGTAGCACAACAGGCTGCAGGATGCCATTCCAGGTGCCCAGGAATCCACATGCATGTACTGTGGGGTAGAGATGATGCCACCACCAGGGCCCTGTGCAACAGCACTGCTTGCACACCCCTAGCTATGGCCCTGAGTGGGCACTGTGCCTATCAGATAATGGTCACAGGGGCTGATTCTGATTTGAATGTGGCCCCTGTTCCATCCAGCCATGGCTGTTATCAGAAAGTCTACACAGGTATCCGAGTGCCTACTGTACATGCAGCCAAGTCGGTCAGCTCACTGTTTTCTGTCTGCAGGCATTATCATTATGGGGCCTGGTACACTCATGTTTTTGGGGCCCTCCATCCCTACCTAGTAGATATGGGCTGGTCAGCTATCAGCTCATCCCCATGTGTCAATCTCCAGCCCCCCACATGTCCCTCTCTCTCTCGAGCCTCATCTTCGCCTGTGTCTCTCAGCCTCACCCTCATTTCTCTCAGCCTAACTCTCCCCGTGTCTCTCAGCCTCACCCCCCACCATTATCTCCACACTCAACCCTCCGAGTATCTCCAGCACTCCAGCACATTCTCTTTTGTCTCCCCTGCCCTGTGCCTTCCGCACCATTTGTTTGCATGTCTCTGCATCTCCAGCCCCCCTCCCTATGCCTCTCCAGCCTTTCTTTCTATGGCTTTCCAGCCCACACTTAGCTGTTGCTGCCTGCATCTTTTCACAACTCCTCTGCCACCCACCAGCAGACATCATGTATGCTGTGCCGGAAGCAGAACCAAAATTTTATATAACATTGTGCATTTTTTTGGCGACATTCATCATATTGACATTCAGAATGTTGACATGGTTGTGATAAGAATGTGCTTGTCATGTTGACATTGACCACATTGACATTATTGTCGACAATGATTAAGTGTTGACATGATTATAATGTTGATAAAACATTCCTGGTGGTCTAGTGGTGACCTACCTATTATGGCAGGTCCAGGGTTGCCATCCGGGTCTAGTAATGATGTCAGGATGACTTCGGACAGATCCTGCATGGCTTTCGGTGGGTGAGGTATTTCTGATCCTAACCCCTAACACTCTCCTAGTGACTAACACTAACTTTCCATCCCTTAAACGTACCCTAACCCTCCCCTTTTGTAGCCTTACACTAACCCTCCCTTCTCATAGCCTAACTATAACCCAACGATTTATGCAGCATGTTGACATTTCACACTTTCCATCCCTAGCTTTGCCTATTATCTGGAGAATGTCCTTTGGGAAGCAGTTTTTTTTTATATTTGTCACCACATCGTCATTGTGTGTGACACACCAGGGACCAACTTATGACACACTAAGGTGTGTGATACGCAATTTGAGAAGTTCTGCTGTAGACCATGACTCATTTGCTATTGTTCTTACGTCTCTCTCCTCTCTGAAACTTCATCTCTGTCCAACCATCTTTCCATACTGTAAGTCTGACCTGCACCAAAATATTAACCTGTTCCCATCACATCATATCTGCATAAGTAAAATACATTAAAGCATATCAATCTTTGCCCGTAACATTGTATCAGTTTATACCACCAACATTGTAATAAACAAGATTTTATTTCATAACTTTATCAGCTATCAATTATTTACATTAAACCAGGTGGCTCCATAGTTATTTCAGTCGGAGTCTCTTTCATTATATCGACCTTTGGTACCATTTTTACCATACTTGTCACCTTCCCTGAATAAACCTCTTCTTGTTTATTATACCAGCTTGTGCCCATCATATTAAGCCAGCCTGTACCACTGACACATTGAACCAGGCATTACCTATAGTACTGTATATCATAGCAGCAGAATTTTTATACTAATGTGTGACTCATATTATTAGATATTTGTAATATTATATCAGCTTATGATACACATTGTACCCCCACACATCTCATACTGTAATTATACTAACCTTGCCTTACCTCCCATTGCATCAACTTAATTCCAATGCAGTCTTCCCTGACATACTGTACAGTATGTTAGGCATACACAGACCAGGGCCGTAACTAGGGGGGCTAAGGGGGCATGCGCCCCGGGTGCAGGATTTGAGGGGGCGCCAAGAAGTTACAGAGGAACAGGGTTTTTTGTTTTTTTACCGGCAGTGCTGTGCTGCTCCAGTGAGGCAGCAGACAGTACTCTTGGCCACCTGTCTGCCCACAGCTGGCTCCAATACTGCATGGGTGAGCTCCAGTACCTGGGATCTCTCCTATGTCGGCTACTGTCTTAAACTCTCTTCTTTGCCACGCAGTGATACGACTAGCGTGCAGTGCACTGTACAAGCTATAGACGCGCACTGTGCTCTCAGTTAGCAGTATCAATTTATGCTTTGCCTCCCAGATGGGAGGATTTGGTGTAACTTATAGGGGGATGTAGTGTAGTGATGTAGTGTACCATATAGGGTATGTAGTGTAGTAATGTATTGCAGTATATAGGGGCATCTAGTGCACTGATGTGGTGTAGCATATAAGGGGATGTAGTGTAGTGATGTAGTGTAGCATATAGGGTATGTAGTGCAGTGCATAGGGGCATGTAGTGTAGTGATGTAGTTCAGCGTGTAGGGGATGTAGTATAGTGATGTAGTGCAGTGGATAGGGGAATGTAGTGCAGTGACGAAGTGTTATTTTGATATAGGCCCTCATTCCGAGTTGTTCGCTCGCTAGACTCTTTTCGCAGCAGTGCACACGCTAAGCCGCCGCCCTCTGGGAGTGAATCTTAGCTTAGCAGAATTGCGAACGAAAGATTAGCAGAATAGCGAATAGAAATTTCTTAGCAGTTTCTGAGTAGCTCGACACTTACTCTGCCACTGCGATCAGCTCAGTCAGTTTCGTTCCTGGTTTGACGTCACAAACACACCCAGCGTTCGCCCAGACACTCCCCCGTTTCTCCAGCCACTCCCGCGTTTTTCCCAGAAACGGCAGCGCTTTTTCACACACTCCCATAAAACGGCCAGTTTCCACCCAGAAACACCCACTTCCTGTCAATCACACTACGATCACCAGAACGAAGAAAAAACCTCGTAATGCCGTGAGTAAAATACCAAACTTCTTAGCAAATTTACTTGGCGCAGCCGCAGTGCGAACATTGCGCATGCGCAGTTAGCGGAAAATCGCACCGATGCGAAGGAAAATAACGAGCTAACAACTCGGAATGAGGGCCGCAGTGCAATGTATGTGGACATACAGTAGAGCATGTAGTTGAACACGCGGGCGGGGCATGTGATGCATACTGTAGGGCATTTGAGGCACATAGGGGAATATTGTATCCCCTTTTTTCAAATTCACTGGTAATCTGACATTTTAGTCTGACAGAGTTTGTTTTACTGTTATTGTTTTTTTTTTTTTTTGGGGGGGTTGCGCAAACTGTTGCCTTGCCCCGGGTGATGAAAATCCTAGTTTCGGCCCTGCACAGACAGATAAAATGTCTTTCAGAACAACAGGCATTTTATCTGCCACTCAGGGGCACTTTAAGAGAAGAGGAGACCCGGGTGCAGCCTCCTCTGTTCGGGCCCCCTCCTCTCTGCCGGAAGTGCTGGGAGTCTGAGCACTAGAGCGCTCAGACTCTACTGTGCATGCGCAGATCTCTGGGAATATGGTGTGGCGGCCATTTTACCCGTGATTTTTGTACTGCGCATGCGCAGAACTCCGCGCCATTTTCACGGAGTTCTAACACCGATGCGGTGAGGACTCTGGAGGGGTGAGTATTTAGAAAATGGGTGCAGCGTGTGTGAGGGAACTCCCCGCTGGACTCAGGGGCCCGTGTGCACAACACACACTGCACCCATTATAGATACGCCAGTGCTGCCACTGCAGATATCCAGGACATACACTGAGGAGACATTTCCTCGTTACTTCCCATGTGAAGGGACAGGGAAAATGTCCATCGGTCAGCCATGGCAGGGCATTCACTGCCCAATGCGGCTGTCAGGACACAGAAAATATTGCATCAGGCAGACATGCTAGACGATCAGCCATGCCCAACCGATTGTTATTTTCGGATCAATCGGCCACACACGTTACAATGATCTCAGCGATCCACTGATATCAGGCAGATTGGCCAGATAATCATAGCATTTATGCCTAAAATTACTGCGGGTTAGGTCAAATTATTTCTATACGTTATATTCAAGGCTATTACCACCATTAGTCAGCTTTAGGCAGCTGCCTAAGGGCACTGGCCACTGGAAGGCAGAATGATCCAGTTGAATCCATTTTACAAAATTTTTTGGTAGGTTAACCTAGGGGCAGTTGCAGCGAGGGTCTAGCCGCCACTCACCTCACCACCAGCAGTGTATTGGTCTCTCCTGCCCTGGCTGCCTGTGATGACATGCCGTACACTTGAATGAATCACCCTATGTGGCATGCTCTCTCATACCCTTAGCGTCTCCTCTTTCTTTTAGAGGTGAGGATCTGGGCTGCCAGGGCCAAGCTGAGGAGAGTCAGATACTTCCCGCTTCCCGAATCACAGCAGCACAGGGACATGGGACATCCTCCCTGCTCCTTCCTAGCCAGCAGTTCCCTGTTCCTCTCCCGGCTGTTGCTACAGTGGCTGATTCTGATGAGTGGAGCCAAGCTTCCCCGAGCCGCTGAGCAGCAGTCACACCAGCTGCAAATACTGTGCCACACATTTCCCGTGGCCTAGTGCTTGACACATAGCCCCTGCGGATGATAGCTACTGCCCGGGCGCATCACACCAGCTGCGCAGTGCGAGGTGGTGATAGGTGAGCACTATTGGGTGCATTGTTTGTGTGTGTGTGATATTGAGTGACTGCTGTGTATGAGTGACAGTGGGTGACTACTATGTGTGGGTGACAGTGGGTGACCATTGTGTGACAGTGTGTAACTGCTGTGTCTGTGACAGTGGGTGGCTGCTGTGTGTGTCAGTGGGTGGCTGCTGTGTGTGTCAGTGGGTGACTGCTGTGTGTGGGTGACAGTAGGTGACTGCTGTGTGTGACAGCGGGTGACTGCTATGTGTGAGAGTATGTGACAGTTGGGAAGGGAACTGCTGTGTATGCGTGACAGTGAGTGACTGCTATGTGTGAGTGTGTGTGACAGTTGGTGACTGTTGTGTGTGACAGTGGGTGACTGCTGTGTGTGGGTGAAAGTAGGTGACTGCTGTGTGTAAAAGTAGGTGACTGCTGTGTGTGTGTTACAGTATGTGACTGATGTGTATGGGTGACAGTGGGTGACTGCTACAGTATGTGTGAGTGTGGGTGAGAGTGGGTGACTGCTATGTATGGGTGACAGTGAGTGACTGCTATGTATGAGTGTGTGACAGTGGGTGACTGCTATGTGTGACAGTGGGTGACTGTTATGTGTGAGAGTATGTGACAGTTGGTGCCTGCTGTGTATGGCTGACAGAGGGTGACTGGTTTGTATGGGTGACAGTGAGTGACTGCTACGGTATGTGTGAGATGAGCGAGTGTCACAGTGGGTGACTGTTGTGAGTAGTTGACAGTGAGTGACTGCTGTGTGTGACAGTGGGTGACTGCTGTGTGTGGGTTAAAGTAGGTGACTGCTGTGTGTGACTGCTATGTGTAGGTGACAGTATGTGACTGCTAAATGTGAGTGTGTGACAGTGGGTGACTGCTGTGTGTGAGTGAAAGTGGGTGACTGCTGCATGTGACAATGAGTGACTGCTGTGTGTGAGTTTGTGTACAGTGGGTGACTGCTATGTGTGTGGGTGACTGTTATGTGTGAGAGTGTGTGACAGTTAGTGACTGATGTGTATTTGTAACAGAGGGTGACTGCAACTAATTGGCATTTTCTATCGTGGGTTCAGTGTGTGCAGTGCCCACAGGCCCCTGGGGGGCACAAACCACACACACTTTTTCCCTTTTGTTGTAATACAGTACTTACCTTTCTGGAGTCCCACTACTGGCGCTTCAGTCGCTGCAGCTTGGGCATAATTCCCACCGAATATGCCCCTCATCTCTTAAAACGCCCCTGCTGCTACTGTATGTGTGACAGTGTGACTGCTGTGTATGGGTGATAGTGGGTGACTGGTGTGTATGGGTAACAGTGGGTGACTGCTATGTGTAAAGGTGTGTGACAGTAGGTGACTGCTGTGTGTGGGTGACAGTAGGTGACTGCTGTGTGTGACAATGGATGACTTCTGTGTACAGGTGACAGTGGGTGACTGCTGTATGTGGGTGACAGTAGGTGACTGCTGTGTGTGGTTGATATAGGGTGACTGCTGTGACAGTGGATGACTGTCCTGTGTTTGTCTCTCTATTATTAATAAATGTAATAGCATAGTATTATGTTTTAATGTCAAACTTGATAATATTTACTTACTAGTTGAAGTACCCAGCGTTGCCGGGTTTAAATCTTCCAGTTATGACGTTATCAATGAGTTGGATGTAACTGTCAACATATGAAAAATAATTAGTAGCTTTGTAGCTCTTCCAACACACTCATGAGGCGGCTGCCCAGTGTGGGGTTTGTGGTGTCACGAGTCGCCCTGATCCCCAGCTTTTCTTTCTATTCAGTTTTATAATCACTTTTCAATTGCAAGATGAGTTTAAAGTTTTTCTTCTGTTATCAATGTTACTATACCAAGGCTTTTGAGTACACAACATTTTTTGTCTTCCCACCTCCATTTCTGTCAGTTATTTGGGGTCATTAAAGTTTTCCTCAAAATTCATCCAGTGAAAGGCCCAGAACAGGCTCCCCAGGTCAAGGTTCTGCCCGGCGCATTCTGCCATAAGGTCTCACCGATCTCCAACCCCCCCTAATATGTCTTCTGGGATCCAGTTTGTGAAGTTTTCTTCCAAATCCATCCAGTGGAGGGCCCAGAACATGCTCCCCAGGTCATAGTTCTGGCTAGATTATGCCAACTGGAGGTATGACCGGGGCCATAACCCCCTAGTATGTCTTCTGGGATCAAGAGTTACCACTCTGTGAAGTTTCTTGCAGATCCATCCAGTGGAAGGCCCAGAATAGGCTAACAGGGTAAAAGTTGTTCCCGTCGCATTCCACCGTAAGGTCCGACCAGGTCCCTAACCCCCTGAAACCTGTCCAGGATCCAACTGAACTACTTTGCATTGGTTTTATCCAAGGGTGTCCGAATACATAACCAGACAGAGAGACAGACAGACAGACCAATGCATTTTATATTTATAAAGCTTTTTGCCCGCGGCTTCGCTTGCATGGAAATCTTTGACACTACTGTCGGTCATTTTGGACATCTTATTTTTCACCCCTTCTCATCCCCCATGCTGATGGGAGCTGAACTTGGACATAAATGGCATCGGGAGTGTCACTATTCATCTCTGCGACCCTGAACACAAAGGATTTTTACATGTCACCACCTTCCCACCCCCTTCCCTAGGGGTGCTAGGGGTGTCTTTCCACCACAATATTTTTTTCCAGATGTTCAGTGATATGTGTACCAAATTTGGTGTAAATTGCTCCAGGCATTCCAGAGTTATGCTGGAACATACATACACACATCCATTTTTATGTACTGTATATAGGGGGTAATTCCAAGTTGATCGCAGCAGGATTTTTGTTAGCAATTGGGCAAAACCATGGCCCTCATTCCGAGTTGTTCGCTCGTTCTTTTTCATCGCATCGCAGTGAAAATCCGCTTAGTACGCATGCGCAAAGTTCGCACTGCGACTGCGCCAAGTAACTTTACTATGAAGAAAGTATTTTTACTCACGGCTTTTTCTTCGCTCCGGCGATCGTAATGTGATTGACAGGAAATGGGTGTTACTGGGCGGAAACACGGCGTTTCAGGGGCGTGTGGCTGAAAACGCTACCGTTTCCGGAAAAAACGCAGGAGTGGCCGGAGAAACGGTGGGAGTGCCTGGGCGAACGCTGGGTGTGTTTGTGACGTCAACCAGGAACGACAAGCACTGAAATGATCGCACAGGCAGAGTAAGTCTGGAGCTACTCAGAAACTGCTAAGTAGTTAGTAATCGCAATATTGCGAATACATCGGTCGCAATTTTAAGAAGCTAAGATTCACTCCCAGTAGGCGGCGGCTTAGCGTGTGTAACTCTGCTAAATTCGCCTTGCGACCGATCAACTCGGAATGAGGGCCCATGTGCACTGCAGGGGAGGCAGATATAACATGTGCAGAGAGAGTTAGATTTGAGTGGGGTGTGTTCAATCTGCAATCTAATTTGCAGTGTAAAAATAAAGCAGCCAGTATTTACCCTGCACAGAAACAAAATAACCCACCCAAATCTAACTCTTTCTGCACATGTTATATCTGCCTCCCCTGCAGTGCACATGGTTTTGCCCAATTCCTAAAAAAAAATCTTGGAATTACCCCCATAGAGTAGAGATGTGCTGCGGCCACTTTTCGTGTTTTGGTTTTAGTTCTGGTACCATGCTTGTGTTTTGGATCTGGATTGGTTTTGACAAAACCACTCTTTCGTGTTTTGGTTTTGGTTTTGGATCAGGATGATTTTTGAAAAAAACATAAAAACAGCTAAAATAACATAATTTGGGGGTAATTTGATTTTATGGTATTATTAACCTCAATATCATTCATTTCCATTCATTTTCAATCTATTCTGAACACCTTACAATATTGTTTTTAGGCCAAAAGGTTGCACCGAGGTAGCTGGATGACTAAGCTAAGCGACACAAGTGTGCGGCACAAACACCTGGCCCATCTAGGAGTGGAACTGCAATGGTAGACAGGATGGCACTTAAAAAAACTAGGCCCCAAACAGCACATGATGCAAAGAAGAAAAAGAGGTGCAATGAGGTAGCTGTATGACTAAGCTAAGCGACACAAGTGTGCAGCACAACAAAATGGGACGTGCTGGAATTTGCCCAGATGTAATACACACACAATATTGGTGGCACAGGAGAGCGTACCCCTAAATCACACACAGACGGCAAAACCTGTAAAATGAATTTGGATAATAATAACCCTTTTATTTGGAGCTATTTTAATAATATGCAGTTCATGCAAGCATACCCCTACACCACACAGGGTAAACCCTGTAAAAATTATTTGGATAATAATATAAGTAATGTATAAACCCTTTTATTTGTAGTAAATAATATACAGCACAGAACACCACCACTGGACTGATGTAGCACAAGACAGCACCACTGGACTAGACTTATACGGCAGTACCCATGGACTTACACGGCAGTACCCCTGGAGTTGTATGGCAGTGTCAGGCAGGATGGCACTTTAAAAAACTAGTCCCCAAATAGCAAATGATGCAAAGAAGAAAAAGAGGTGCAAGATGTAATTGTCCTTGGGCCCTCTCACTCTTATGTTGTATAAACAGGACATGCACACTTTAACAAACAAATCATTTCAGTGACAGGGGTCTGCCGCACGACTGTGGCTGAAATGACTGGTTTGTTTGGCCCCCCACCAAAAAAGAAGCAATCAATCCTCTCCTTGCACAAACTGGCTCTACAGAGGCAAGATGTCCACCTCATACTCCAATTCCTCACCCCTTTCAGTGTGTACATCCTCCTCCTTAATTAATTTGTCCCCACTGGAATCCAACATCACAGGTCCCTGTGTACTTTCTGGAGGCAATTGCAGGTAAAGGTCTTCCTGTAGGAATTTATAATTCATTTTAATGAACATAATTTTCTCCACATTTTGTGGAAGTAACCTCCTACGCTGATCGCTGACAAGGTTACTGGCTGCACTAAACACTCTTTCAGAGTACACACTGGAGGGGGGGCAACTTAAGTGAGATAAAGCCAGTTTGTGAAAGGACATCCAAATTGCCTCTTTTTTCTGCCAGTATACATACGGACTGTCTGACATGCCTACTTGGATGCTGTTACTCCTATAACAGCATCCTATAATCCTCCACCATTCTTTCAATGGTGACAGAATCATATGCAGTGACAGTAGACATGTCAGTAATCATTGGCTGGTCTTTCAGTTCGGACCAGATGTCATCACTCGCTTGCTCCTGACTGTCCTGCATCACCGCCAGTGGGTGGGCTGGGAAATCTTATCCTTTTCCTCGCAGCCCCAGTTGCGGGAGAAAATGAAGGATAAGCTGTTGACGGGTCACGTTCCACTTGAGTTGACAATTTTCTCACCAGCAGGTCTCTTGACTCCTCAGTCTTTCCAGTGACATGGGCTGCAGGACTACTGATGTTCCTGACTGAGGAGGAAGTTGACGTTGAGGGAGTTGGTGGTGTGGGTTGCAGGAGCTTGGGTACAAGAGGAAGAAGGGATTTAGGTGTCAGAGGACTGCTTATACATTTACCCAAAGTTTCACAATTTGACGCTGACTTCTGATGAATGGGCAGCAGGTTACGTATAAGGGAGGATGTTCCTAGGTGGTTAACATCCTTACCCCTACTTATTACAGATTGACAGAGGCAACACACGGCTTGACACCTGTTGTCCGGATTTGTGGAGAAATAATTCCACTCTGAAGAGGTAACTTTTTTTGTATTTTGCCCAGGCATCACAATGGGCTTTTTCATGGCACGGACAACAGGTGTCTCCCCTGGTGCCTGATTTAAACAAACCACATCACCATAAGAATCCTCATCATCAACTTTATCCTCAGTGCCAGCAACACCCATATCCTCATCCTGGTGTACTTCAACAGTGACATCTTCAATTTGATTATCAGAAACTGGACTGTGGGTGCTACTTCCAGCACTTGCAGTGGGCAAACATATAGTGGAGAGAGCCACCTCTTCCCGTCCAGTGTTGGGAAGGTCGCAACCTCTGACACAATTGGACTCTCCTTGGGTATTTGTGATACCATCTTAGAACGCACAATTCTTTGCTGTGCTTTTGGCAGCCAAACTCTAATCATTTTTCTAGCAGGTGGATGAGGGCTTCCATTGTCATGTGAAGCTGAGCCACTAGTCATGAATATATGCGAGGGCCTTATCCGTTCCTTGCCACTGTTTGTCTTAAATAGCAAGTTTAAATTTCTTCACAGACCATTTCCGTTCATTTTTTATTGTGTCTTTTTATTGAACTTTGGCTTTTTGGATTTTACATGCCCTCTACCATCACATTGGGCATCGGCCTTGGCAGACTATGTTGATGGCATTTCATCATCTATGTCATGACTAGTGGCAACAGCTTCAGCACTAGGAGGAAGTGGTTCTTGATCTTTCCATATTTTATCCTAAAATTTTTTGTTCTCCATTATTTCTGGAGTTATATAACAATATGCGGTACAGTAGAGCGTACTTCTACACCACACAGCGCAAACCATGTGAAAATTATTTGTATTAAATCTTAATAACACCTTTATTTTGAGTAAATAATATACAGCACAGGACAGCACCACTGTACTTATATGGCAGTACCACTGGACTGGACTTATATAGCAATACCACTGGAATTATACGGCAGTATCACTGGAATTATATGGCAGTACCACTGGAATTATACGGCAGTATCACTGGAATTATACGGCAGTATTACTGGAATTATACGGCAGTACCACTGGACTTATACGGCAGTACCACTGGACTGGAATTATATGCCAGTATCACTGGATTTATACATCAGTACCACTGGAATTATATGGCAGTATCACTGGAATTATGCAGCAGTATCACTGGAATTATGCAGCAGTATCACTGGAATTATACGGGAGTACCACTGGATTTATACGGCAGTATCACTGAACTTAATTTATACGGCAGTATCAATGGATTTATGCACCAGTAACACTGGAATTATACAGCAGTATCATGGGAATTATATGGAATTACCACTGGACATATAATGCAGTATCACTGGACTGGATTTATATGCCAGTACCACTGGATTATATGGCAGTACCACAGGCCATATACGGCAGTATCAATGGATTTATACAGCAGTACCACTGGACATATACAGCAGTATCACTGGACTGGATTTATACGCCAGTCCCACTGGATTTATATGGCAGTACCAGTGGACATGTACGGCAGTATCACTGTACATATACGACAGTATCACTGGACATATACGGCAGTATCACTGGATTTATACGGCAGTACCACTGGACATATACGGCAGTATCACTAGACTGGATTTATTTGCCAGTACCACTGGACATATTTAGCAGTATCACTGGAATTATATGGCAGTACCAATGGACGTATCTGGCAGTATCACTGGACTGGATTTATACGCCAGTACCACTGTATTTATACACACGTACCACTGGAATTATATGGCAGTACCACTGGACATATATGGCAGTATCACTGGACTGGATTTATATGACAGTACCACTGGATTTATACAGCAGTACCACTGGACATATATAGCAGTATCACTGGATTTATACGGCGGTTCCACTGTACATATACAGCAATATCACTGGACTGCATTTATATGACAGTACCACTGGATTTATACAGCAGTACCACTGGACATATATGGCAGTATCACTGGATTTATACGGCAGTTCCACTGGACATATACAGCAATATCACTGGACTGGATTTATATGCCAGTACCACTGGATTTATAATCATGACCACTGGACATATACGGTAGTATCACTGGAATTATATGTCAGGACCACTGGACATATACGGCAGTACCACTGAACTCGATTTATATACCAGTACTGCTGGAATTATACGCCAGTACCACTGGAATTATACGGCAGTATTACTTGAATTATACGGCAGTACCACTGGTATTATATGGCAGTACCATTAGATATATATACGTTAGTATCACTGGACTCGATGTATACGCCAGTACCGCTGAAAATATACACCAGTACCGCTGTAATTGTACAGCAGTATCACTGGACTTATATGGCAGTACCACTGGAATTATACGGCAGTACCACTGGACATATACGGCAGTATCACTGGACACATATATGGCAGTATCACTGTACTGGATTTATACGCCAGTACCTAAGGAATTATATGGCAGTACCACTGGCCATATACGGCAGTATCACTGGATTTATACGGCAGTACCGCTGGACATATACGGCAGTATCACTCGACATATACGGCAGTATCATTCGACATATACGGCAGTACCTCTGGACATATACAGCAGCACAGGGACACTACCACTGTACTGATGCAGGACAACACAGCACCACTGCAATGGACTGGACTTATACAGCAGCACTGGACATATGGCAGCAGAGGACACCACCACTGTGACTAGACTGATACAGAACAATACACAACCACTGAACTGATGCCGCACAACACAGCACCACTGGACTGGATTTATACAGCAGCACTGGTCATATGGCAGCAGAGGACACCACCACTGTAACTGGACTGATGCAGCACAAGACACTACCACTGGACTGATGCAACATAAAACAGCACCACTGGACTGGACTTATACAGCAGCACTAGACATATGGCAGCAGAGGACACCATCTCTGTGACTGGACTGATGCAGCACAAGACACTACCACTGAACTGATGCAGGACACTGAGGACGGAGACACGTCCTCTCTCTACACTATCCAATGCCGGAGTGAAAATTGGGGCTGACGCGTGGCTCCTGATATGCAATCCAAACCCGCAAGAATCTGACAGCGGGATGATGACGTTTTGCCTCGTTCTTGTTTCCAAGTCAGGTTTTCCGGGCTCGGGTAGTGAAGTTCGGGGGACTTTGGTTCTCAAGGAACCGAACTCGCTCATCTTTAATATAGAGTATTATTTATTAGTGATTCTGGGGGAGATGTACTAAGTCTTTGAGTGTGATACTGTGGAGAGAGATAAAGTACCAGTCAATCAGCTCCTAACTGCCATGTCACAGGCTGGGTTTGAAAAATGACAGTTAGGAACTGATTGGTTGGTAGTCTATCGCTCTCAACTTTATCACTCTCAATGGCTTAGTACTGTACAGCTGCCTCTGTATGAACTCTTCTAAATGTGGATATTTTGTATTATGCTAAGAAAATCAATGCACTAAAAAGAACACATTCTTATATTTAGATTAATAATATGAAAGTGAATACTTATGTCTCCATTGAGCCAGTGATGTTTAAATCCTCTATTTTCTTTAGCTATTCTGAAATTCTGGTGTGCTGAGATAACAGACCTCTCGGTGAGCTTGTCTGACCAGTTAGTAAGTGAATCGCTGTTCCAGCATTCTGAACTTCTTTGTAGCAAAGATGAAGAAAAGAGAAAACCTTCTAAAAACAGTTTAGCCTTTAAAATGTAAGTCATGCAACAGATTTACATTGCAGTTTTATTGTAACATAATTATCTTGAATTAATTCACAGATCTACATTTAAAAATTAAATCTGGACAAAAAATAATATAAAATAGTGATTCACTGAAAAAATATTTCTCCTACATTATAGTGTATGTAAATGTATGTATATATATATATATATATATATATATATATATACAGTCGAAGTCGAAAAATATTGCAGTACACACATCCCATACAAACTACACACAGATGGTCTCTGTGCGCGTATTTGTTCTGCCGTGCGTGCGCATATTCGCAATTTGCGTATGGTCGCTCCCGCGGTTCTGCATATTAGCGTGTGGTATGAGTATTTACGGTAGTGTTTGTAGTCGCATGGAAAAGCTATAAAAACACATTACATATTTAATCCAAACAGTGCACAATGTACACATAGGCCGGTATTTACTAAAAATCCGAGTTTGGCCGATATGTGTTTTTTTTTCTAAGTCCAAATCCGGGAATTCACTAAGCACCAATCTCGGCAGTGTCTGGTCTATTCGTAATGGTTTGAATGACAACATTCCGAAATACGAATGAATAGACCATCGGTCAAACGCAGGTGTTATTTCATAGAATACGGGAATTCACTATTCATTCGTATTTGGGTGTTAGTCTCTGAGTGCTCAAATGCGGTCGTATTTTTTTGCGATTCGTAAAAAAAAGCGGCCAAAAAATAGACCTGCTTTTTTCAGTCGTGTTTACATGTGTTGCAAATAAAAAATCACTCACACCTGAATTAGGATGCCTATAAAAGGATGTTAGGCCCATTTCAATACACCTACACTCAGAAATGGCAGCTGGACTGTGGGCAAGTGATCTTTTGTGTGCTGTGGGATTCCTCAGACTCAGACATCAGCCTGTAAGTACCCAGGGCCAAGAAGCTGAACATGGTCAGCAGGTTGTACAGGTTCCGCGGAGGCTGCGCAGGCCTCGTTTTTTTAGGGGGCGTTTAAACTTGAACGCATTGTCCAATGATAAGGTCATACAGATGTTCCGTCTAAATCGTAACAACATTTTCCGTCTGTATGACCTTGTCAAACTGGGCCTAGACCCTGAGACAGCACGCTCTCGCTCTGTCTCAGGCCTGCACAAACTCCTGGCTGTGTTGCACTTTCTGGCTACTGGCAGCTTTCAGGCTGTGTCTGGGGATGTCATAGGAATCTCACAGCCCTCATTTTCCAGAATCTTAACACAGGTGATGTAAACCTAACTACCTCTTCTGTTTTGTGTTTGTTTTAATTTCTTGGTGGCCAGTTCTGACCTAAAATCTCATGTTTATTGTTCTTTAAAATGTTCACACAGGTGTTGGCTGTTTTGCAGCCCCACATCGAGGCCTCAATCTGCTTCCCTACCGAGGAGTCTCAGTGGCATGCCGTCAGGGTAGATTTCTATGAGCTGGCTGGCATGCCCAATGTGCTTGGAGCCATAGATTGCACACACATTCAGCTGAGACCACCTAGGGGCAGGCAGCACATATATACAAACCGCCATTTTGAACACTCCACAAATGTGCAGGTGGTTTGTGATGCAAATCTCAAAATAATGAGTGTTGCTGCTGGTTACCATGGGGGCTGCCATGACTCCTTCATCCTCAGTCAGTCATCCCTCTTTGATTAGTTTGAGGATGGACAAATGCCAGATGGATGGCTGCTGGGTATGTAATTTGATATGTGTAGGCCTGCGTATACTTTGTCCAAATACAGGGGCAGATGTATTAACCTGTAGAAGGCATAAGGAAGTGAGAAACCAGTGATCTGTGCAAGGTGATAAAGGCACCAGCCAATCAGCTCCAATATGTAAATGAACATTTAGGAACAGATTGTCTGCTGCCTTTATCACCTTGCACATATCACTGGTTTTTCACTTCCTTATGCCTTCTACAGGTTAATACATCTGCCCCACAGTGTGTTACTTATGTGTTGCTGTATCTTAACATGAATCATGTTACTATATCTGTCTTTTAGGTGATGGAGGATATGGCTGTTTCTCTTGGCTTCTAACTCCATTGTCCCGACCTGATACCCCTGCTGAACACAATTACAATCATGCACACAAGTCCACGCGGAATGTGATAGAAAGATGTTTTGGTGTGCTGAAATCTAGGTTTTGGTGTCTGGATAAGTCTGGTGGCCTTTTGTTGTATAGTCCCTCCAAGGTGACTCAAATGGTGTTCTGCTGCTGCTTTCTTAATAACATGTATTTGCAACAACATCTGCCACATGTTGAGGAGGAGGAGGAAGAAAGCAGCCAGCAAGCAGAGGAATTAGAGACATCTGGTGATATTTGGAGTACTGATGTAGGGAGGCAGGTTAGGCAACAGATCATCAATCGCTATTTCTAAGGTAAGCTTGGTTTGCTTATTTCATTTGTTGTGTTTTCATAAATAGATGTTTTGCCTTTTTTACCAAAATCCGTTACTCAGAATGTGTCTGTCTCCTTGACACATACAAACATACCCTCGCTATATGAAAAACAAATGTTGCATGTGTATTGTGTTTTTTTTTTATCTCAAAACAACAGATTATGAGTGGCATGCATTAAGTCTGGATAAGTGATCGAAAACTTGCAGTGCTAATTTCTTACAAGCCCACATCATCCATTTAGTATTTCACTTTATCATTGTGTGTAACGTCCTAATGCACAGGTTCACAAACTCGGCCCTCAGGACCACACACAGTGCATGTTTTTCTCGTAACCAAGTAGAAGCACAGGTGTATGAATTACTCACAGACATATGTTAAAAGGTTCACAAGTGGAGCTAATTATGTCACTTGTGATTCTGTGAGTAGACCTGCAAAACATGCACTGTGTGGGTTCCTGAGGGCCGAGTTTGAGAACCTGTGTTCCCAAAAAACACTCCTCAACATATAATATGTTAGCCTTGAGGAATACATGTGTCCCTATGTGTGATGCACCATCATATTTAAAACTCACAAACTTACTGTAATCAGAAATTATTTATTTCCTAATGTTTGATGCTGTAAACTTGATGATGTGTAAGTAAATACACCGTTTGCCACACATATACATTATTATACACAGTTTTTGTTTTTTGTTGTAAAAGTACATATTTGTTTGTTTCAGCATCATGTGTAAAAACATGCTTAATAATTTTTTACACACACAAACATGTCCCAACAATACTGACATTCATTTGGACAATGTTTTTCAAACAAAACAAAGGCAACATATTACAAGCTTTTTACGCAACACAATTGTGTTCTTCTTGTAATGTTGTATAGATAAGATAGCTAAGATATGTATCACTAACATTGTAATTTGGATTGTCTGCAGGCAAAGAGAATGATTGGAATCTAGAAAGGGTAATGATTAGAAAAAAATCAAGTGGTCAGTTTACTTCCTGCTAACATGTATGTGTGGCTCCATCAACATTTCCCTCCTCCAATACCCCAAAAAAATGTTACTGAATAAATGTGCGTACTAAATTTATGTTTTTTTTTTGGCCCACTTATAATTAATGATGTTGAAAAAAGGGTCAAGGAGCTAAGTGTTATATTTTTTTAGCAACAAAAACACTTGCTAACTATTTTGAGTTACTTATCACAAATGTCTAACGTGTTTATCTTACGTTTTTTTTGGTGGCTGCTTGTCCTGCCCTTTGCCTTTAGAAACTGTCATGTTGTCGTGCTCTGGTGGACCGTCTTGGTGGTGATGAGACTGGCGTGATATTTGGAGTAGTCGTACCAGAACTGCTGCTTGTTTGCTGTTGGTGCATGCATCTGAGTATTTCATTCAGGTTAGTGAGGGTGGCATTAAGTTCACGTGTAGCAGCATTTTGATTGTCTACTATTCGGAATAAACTTTCATTAATCTTTGGCTGTTTTGAAAAATGCTCATATAACTTTGCTGTTGTCTGTGCTGTTCTTCCATTATGCGCTGTAAGTTGCCCATGACCTGTGTAATGTCTGTACGCATGAGTTCCATGGTATTGCCTATTCTGGTTGTTTATTCATTTTCTCTACTCAGATTTCTTGATATTCTTCTGAGGTGAGATGGTAGGCTTGCAAACATTTGTGTCTGCTTATGCAGGCAATCTTCATTAGTGGCCTGCTGTCTAGCCCAAATAGTCCAAAACACCTGATCAGGGCCTTGTGTTCCTGGTGTTGTTGGGCTGTGTTGTGGTGGTGGTGTGCTTTGCTGTAGTGGTGTACTTACAGGTGCTGAGGGGCTCATTCCTTGCATTAATGGCTGCATTTCTAAGATGTTTGTCTACTCCATGTCACTGTGTTGGTGTTATTGCGGAGGGATGCTGTTCCCAGGACTCGAAGCTGAAATGTTAAACAAATCTCCGTTAGCTATCCATATGTTTGTGAAATGTTAAAAAATCACTACACATGGAACACATGTCGTTCACTGTTGCTTTCAACTAGTCTGGCTAGCAACATCATCACTCATAGCTTAAATACATACATATGCCTGTTTGAGGCAAATGTGTCTGGTTACTTAATTGTGAAAGCAAACACTTTAGTTTTATTGTAGCTCACACATACTCCACCATAAAAACACATTGGAATACATAATGTGTTACCTTATAGCTTTGTTCAAACAATCATAGTAATGTTTTTATATGTATTTTGCAATGTTACCTCAAGCACACATGTGAATTTTTGAAAAACAACCTTACTTTTTGCAAACAAACCAACATGCTTTTTTGTTGCAGCATCTTATACCCAATGTCATACTGTATGGCTCAAGTGGACATACATATCTTTACTGGATGTGGACAAGGCCATTTAGTTTGGATTCCATTTCAGCTTTTACTTACTGCGGTAAGTATTTTAGTTTTGGATGTGTTTTGACTTAATGCGGTTAAGACTGATTTTGATTATGTTCTGACATTTTACACATTTTTTTCAGTTTGATACTCACAATCAAGATGAGGGGAGTGTGGATGACGTCTTGGTGGTGTGTCCAAAATTTGGAGTGGGGGTACAGAACATACAGACGATAATCTTCGTGGCGGGGTAGCCTGCTGTGTTTGTGCCGGAACATACGACCTTGCTTTCTTTTCGGCCACAGGTTTTTTGTGGTGATGTCTTACAGAAGTGCCACTTCTGCTGCTCCATACTTCTTTTGATGGACCTTTTAATGAAAGTGCAATTTTGTTATGCCCATTCCTTTACAAGCATACCCTATACTACAATGGACACTTTACCTGCTTCCACAGCGTCATCATCATCAGATGTGATAGGAGTTACTGGCCGACGAGTAGTACTGCTTTTTTCAGACACTGTATAAAATGAATTATATAACAAAATCATGCTATTGTGTATACATCCACCCATTATGCTTATAAACATTTTTTTCTTTTACAAAAGCTTAGTTTTTATTTAAAACAAACATAAGGACCAGAAATAAAAAAATAAAAAAAAAACAATGACCAAAACACATGCACTATGGCAACATCAACACAGGAAAACATGTACAGGACACTGACATAGGCCACAAGTTCAAGAAAAGTTTTAAAAATAAAAAAACACAATTTCATTTTGTATTGGAAGGAAATAAATTACAGATGCAATATATAGGGGGTAATTCCAAGTTGATTGCAGCAGGATTTTTGTTAGCAATTGGGCAAAACCATGTGCACTGCAGATATAACATTTGCAGAGAGAGTTAGATTTGGGTGGGGTGTGTTCAATCTGCAATCTAATTTGCAGTGTAAAAATAAAGCAGCCAGTATTTACCCTGCACAGAAACAAAATAACCCACCCAAATCTTACTCTCTCTACACATGTTATATCTGCCTCCCCTGCAGTGCACATGGTTTTGCCCAATTGCTATCAAAAATCCTGCTGCGATCAACTTGGAATTACCCCCATAATTTGCTCTGTGATGTGGCACTCCAAAGACACATTACCACTATATGAGCAAAATCAAAATGCATCAATTTTTAAGAAAATTACACTGCAGTGTGGTGTCATGGTACAAATACAAGCAAAAAAAAAATATATATATTGTTTTTTAAATTAAATAATTAACATTATCTAAAGATGACATTACACATGTAAGTGGTTTCCAAACCACTTTCCAGTACTCCAGCCTCTAACATGACTACCACTTTTTTTTAAAAATTCCACAAGGATCACTTAAATATAAAACATAGTCACAATTTAAAAAAAAAAAAACTCCCTAAAGGAAAACATTATTGCAGTACAATTCAGAGACACACCTGGGGGGTCATTCCGAGTTGTTCGCTCGTTATTTTTTTCTCGCAACGGAGCGATTAGTCGCTAATGCGCATGCGCAATGTCCGCAGTGCGACTGCGCCAAGTAAATTTGCTATGCAGTTAGGTTTTTTACTCACGGCATTACGAGGTTTTTTCTTCGTTCTGGTGATCGTAATGTGATTGACAGGAAGTGGGTGCTTCTGGGCGGAAACTGGACGTTTTATGGGTGTGTGCGAAAAAACGCTGCCATTTCTGGGAAAAACACGGGAGTGGCTGGAGAAACGGAGGAGTGTCTGGGCGAACGTTGGGTGTGTTTGTGACGTCAAACCAGGAACGACAAGCACTGAACTGATCGCAGATGCCGAGTAAGTCTGGAGCTACTCAGAAACTGCTAAGAAGTGTCTATTCACAATTCTGCTAATCTTTCGTTCGCAATTTTGATAAGCTAAGATTCACTCCCAGTAGGCGGCGGCTTAGCGTGTGCAAAGCTGCTAAAAGCAGCTTGCGAGCGAACAACTCGGAATGACCCCCCAAGACCAAACTACACATGCAAAATATCTGTCTGAAAAACACATGACATAAAGTAAGATGTTACATTGGCTTTTATATAAAACATTAACCAAAACAATGTATTTGCTGACACACACTTGAAGATGGGAGTAATATGCAATGTCACATGACACACATTACAAAAAAAAAATGTAAATGCAAATACACATGCTCACCATTCTTCCTGGGCCTGTCTGAATCCCGGACATGGGTTGCAGAGACAACTTCTGGAGGTATTACACTCTGCATGGGCTCCTCATACTCCAGATAACTTGCAATATAGGGCTGCCCACCACCGGTTTTCCGAGCCGACTTGGCCTCCTTGGCCATTTTGGACTTGACACGTCGCTTTATGTCATAGTACCGTTTGCGGCACGTGTCCTCCGTCCGCTTGACCACCCCCTCACTATTGACAGCAGCAACTACTTTCGCCCACAACACCATCTTCCTCCGTGTTGGCACCTTGGCGGACTCAGGGCCAAATAGCTGCCTCTGATACTTCATCAGCTCACGCACCAATGCCACATTTTCTGCAAAACTAAACTTAACATTCCGCCCAGTCTTAGTAGTGGTGCGTGGCTGCGGAGCACTCTGACTGTCACTATCACTTGAGGCTACTGCAGCAACCTCACCCACCTCCTCCACCTCACTAACCTCACTAACACTCACCTCCTCCACCTGACCAACCTCCTCCCCCTCACTCACACCCTCCACCTCTGAGTCATACATAATTGTGTGTCTAAACAGTTAACACATGGAAAGAAAAGACAAACAACACACTCCTCCACTACCACTACACAACTCACACACACACACACTGACAAGGGACTATAAAGAAAAATAACTTGGACTAAAATGAGACAAAACCACAAAATACAAGACAACAAGAATGACAAGACGACTTTCAAACACAATACCACACTCAGAAATCGCTACCACCACTCCTCACCAAACCACAAATTCACCTACCTCCACAGCACAACCTCCCTCCTCCTCACCACTAACTAAACCCACGAGGTGCGGACGGTTTGGGGCATATTTATATGGTTGCGCACAGACACTCCTACCACCTGAAACACAACCAATCACGAATGGGGATGAAAATCGAAACTGAAAGTGAAAATGCGGCCGCGGGAAAAAAAAACCCTGCCGCGTTTAACTTAGGAAAAAAAACAGCAAATACAACAAAAACACGTATGCAAACAACAATGACGGCCGTAAATGTGCCAAAAAAACCCGACTGGCATCGAAATCGGAAAACACGAAAACCATAAAGTCGACTGCTTCGTAACTTTGCGTTTATGGATTCAAAAAGTTGCATGAAAATGCACCCGATACAAAATGAGTTTAAACACTACACAAACTGACTGAAACATGAATATTAGTAAATATTGCCCATAGTCTACCTGCATCACACCAGCAAGTTACAATAGTTTAAATGGTATCAGAACAAAGGGATTCACCTTTACAGGATAGGAGGGGACAGAACAAGGTTATAAGGTGGTGTTTGGTATCCAGCTATAGGGTATTTTAAGGGCAATATTCCGGTGTTGGTTTTCAGAAGATCGCACGCTCCTGCTAATAGTTATGCGCAGGAGCAGAATATAAATATTAACTGTGTTTACTGTACATTTGGTATGCGGCGGGAACCCAGAGGAGACCACCTGCAAGTGCACCTGGAACAGACATCGCCCACCTATTCAAACCAACCTATGACCTCACCTGTACTGTATATGACCATCCCTGTGTCCAATGGACAAAGAAATTACAGTATCCATTGTGTTAGGTTTTGGAATATTGAATAAAAGAGTCAGCTGCATGCCCAGCCACACACAGACTCTGAAGGTCATCTACCTTGATGACTGAGGACCAAACTGGGAAGCGCAGGCGAAACCAAACACGTATGTACCATTGATTGTAGCCATTATTCTATTGTATTGTATTGTATTGTTATTGTAACCCCCTTTCAGTGATTATATGTTGGTTTGTTGGAATCCGGCATTTTAAATACAATCTGGTGTCATGTTTCCTTTCCCTGCTAAGGTTTAAAGTGTATTTACAGCCACTCGGGCTGCTGCATTGTGCTAACAGCATATAGGCCTGTGTACACAAACTGTGTAGTCACTATGCCCTTTTGGCATATGTACGCAGAGTGCGTACACTGTGCTACCTTGTGTACGTAAGGTTTGTGAATAATATAAAGGTGAAAGGTTAATTACTGTGGCCGCAGCGGCTCAATATTAAAGTGTATCAAGTGTGTTTAAGGTGTATGCTTTTTAGTCCTGTAAGTAAACCGACATTTACAATTGGGGGCTCGATCTGGTTTTCACATGCTCACAGCCTAACAGGTCATAGAAGACTTATTCTATCAGCAAAGGGTGGAAAGTTATCCTACGTAACCTTTTCCTGGTCGGTGGATGTGCTGAAAACCCTATTTGTGTGCTGTTAGATTGCATCTGCTCTGTCTGGTCTGTAGAGGTGCAGATAGAACCCGTAAAACAGGAAAAAAAGCTATTTAAAAAATCTGTGAAATTTTTTGGGCGCCAAAAGCATACACAAAGGGCATCGATACTTTGCATAGCCTCTCACATTGTTGCCGCAAGATTTAGATTGCTAGATTTGTTTAGATCTGTGTGAAATTGGATACATTTGTTGCTATATAGTTAAATTTGAAATAAAAGTATTTAAGGAAGTAAAAATAAAGCACAACACGCAGGTCTGGCACAGTCGTTAAAGATTACACAGACTAATCGGTTGTGCTTGTGAGCGAGTATAGTTAGGAGTGCTCACATTTATAGAGTTGTGTGATTTGTTTTATTGCATACGCACATTGGTACACGTGGTACGGAATGTGAGGACAGCGTACAAAAACGTGCATGTGGCGCAAGGCCGCACGCGTGGCAAAGGGGTATGCACGGTTGCGTAATTATGCAAGCTTGCGTAGGGTTTTGTGCGCATAATAAAACCACACAATATTTGTTCAATTAAGGTGGGATAGTAGACATTTAATACAATAGCACATAACTATCCGATTTCAAAAGCAGGTTATGCTAAAATTTAGTTTAAAAACTGTAAGCACCTCTGGAATAAAGCTACTGACCTAAAGGGAGTAAAAAAAAATTCTGTACAGAAAAACAAAGCATATTTGAATGAGTGAAAGCAGGAGTGAGTGAGTTGAACCCCGTGGAATTCGGGATCCCATCGTTTGGTACACCAAGTAAGTGGAGGTTTGGCGGCGTGAGGCGGCTGACTCACGTTAGTATAGATTGAAATACGCAAATCGTGAGGAGATTTGCAAAGGGGCGTAATAGGGAATTGTGCAATGTGTAGTATTGAAGTAAAAAGGTTTTTTGTTACGCTGCGGCTGAGGGTCGCAGTTTGTGCATCGACTCGTGGTCTTACGGCAGCTAGGTAACAAGTACCTATACGCCGTGCTATTGGACCGCATGTTTGTGGGTGCGATACGTAGCTCAACTTGATACCCCTTTTACGAGCTTTTGCGGAAAATCGTGGTATCATTAGCGCCATGTGGAGCATACGCAAGCTTGATTTGTGTATAAGTGCATAGGGAGTTTTCGCTGGTCTCTCTCAGGAAAATCTCCAGCGGTGGATATTTGCTGGAAAAGGTAAGTCACTCCTAACACTTCCAGTAAATATAAACCAATTAGGTTGACCTCACTGGGTACGTGGTGGTCACTATTGGAGTGAGTCATGGTACTCAGCGGAGAAGGAGTGGGTGAAAGCGCTCTAAGAACTTTCACCGTCTATTCGTGTCGTGCAATTGGGGATTGCATAAAAGGAAAAAGTCTGCGATGGGTTCCAATTGCATAAGCGGTGGACATATGGTAGCCAGGGTTCAGGTTGAAGAGCCGCTGCCCAAGGGGTCAGCGAGGTTTGTTATGTGTGGAAAATATGGTCCACACGCTGAAGACTTTTTGTCTGAATAGGTACGCATGACTGACAAAGATAGGGTACCATTTCCAAAGGTGGGCAGCTTTGAGCCAGAGGTATTGCAGAACTTAAGGATAAGGATATGTCTGATAATATCCAGAAAACAAAGGATCAGACATACAGATTGCTTAAATCTATGGCAGCAAGAGGGGGATGTGCAAAGGGAATTAGCTCGCGCAGCAGGTTCCAAACCTAGCGGGAAAACAATAGCGACCGCACCACCACCACCATATATTGTTGGGGAGAAAGTGTCTACAATCAATGGTGCATTGGTACAGGATAGAAATGTGATTGATAAATATACTAATGCTAACCCTTGCCAGCTGTATCCCATTTTAAATTTTCCACAGGATTATGAGCAGGAAGATGATCCCAGCACGATATCGGCACTCTCTCTAGCAGCCACCATACAAGATACTCAGGTGGGCACGGCCCAACCATCAAGAGTTGTAGCAAGGCCCCCTAGCAGAGGGATAAGTGAGGTCGTGTCCACAGGTAAGTACGGTACCATACACTATGCAGAAACAATAGCTCCCCACATTGTAGAATCAAACCAGAAGGACGTAATTGAACTAAATCCTGTCAGGGTGATTGCAGTTCCCAACGGGAGAACTGACGCTCAGGGAGTAACTCCCATCAGGAACATTGCCATGCATTGTCCCTGGTCCCGGGCAGAGTTATGGTCAATTATGTCTGAATTTCCCGATCCCAGGAAAGATCTAGTCGGATGCCAGAGATTCATTAAAGAGTTAGGTAACGCCCATGAGCCTACAAATAAAGATTGGCGAACAGTGCTACGAGTGTGTTTACCCTCAAATATTGACACCACGAAATTCATAGCAGACAGTAAGTTAGATGCAGAGGTACCTCTCACTGATGAATACAATCAGGAGAACGTAAAGCAAATCAATCTGCAACTAGGAGTGTATTTCCCTACTGTTGTCAAATGGAATAAAATTTTCTCCATAAGACAAAAGGAAGGTGAAATGGCATCCGTATATTTCCATTGAGCACTGCAGGAAATGGCTAGATACACTGGGATCGAGGACATTAAAGATAATGCACACCATAGGGAGGTAGCTGTTTCAGTATTAATGGACGGGTTAAAGGAGGCATTAAGAACAAGAGTACAAACCTCTCTACCTAACTGGAGAGGTATCTCGGTGGCTGCATTGAGAGAGTCCGCTATCGAGCACGAACGGAACATCAGTAAGCACAGGGAGTCTCAGGGGGATAAGCTGATAATGGTGAGTATACATGCTCTTACAACAAAACCACATCAGCCAAAACCTCCGACCCCTGATGGTAAGTCACGTATAGTAATATGTTATAATTGTCAGAAGGTAGGACATTACACAAGGGAATGTAAGAATAAAGGGACACATAATGTATACCTACCCCCTAGACCAGGATACGAACCACACTACAATACACATAATTGGGATCAGGGACCACATAGGAGAAATTACTAGCCACATGCAGGGGAAACAAGGAGGTACCCACCAAGGAGAGACTGGCAGACCTCCGAAAATTCTCAGCTACCCCCCTCACATATTGTAGCTGCCAATGCACTGCGGGAGGGTCCCACTATACAATAGGGGTTGGGCCACACCTGTAGTCTGCAGCCAGTGAAGTTGAATGCTAGCCTTGGTAGTGAACCTGAGGTCACGGTTGATGTAGCTGGTCTACCACAGCCATTTCTTGTAGGTACAGGGGCGGCCAGGTCAGTGTTGAATTCCACATCAGGTGTAAAGACCACGGGAAAAATGATTTCAGCAATGGGAGTAACAGGAACAGCGCAACAATATCCTTTGAGTAGACCTGCAGAGATTACGATAGGGCCCTTGCAAACCAAACATTCTTTTCTGCTGGCTGCATCAGCTTTAACTAATCTACTCGGCAGAGACTTATTGTGTAAAATGCGGTGTGTCATATATTGTAAAATGAAACATAAGGGGGGTAATTCCAAGTTGATCGCAGCAGGATTTTTGATAGCAATTGGGCAAAACCATGTGCACTGCAGGGGAGGCAGATATAACATGTGCAGAGAGAGTTAGATTTGGGTGGGGTGTGTTCAGTCTGCAATCTAATTTGCAGTGTAAAAATAAAGCAGCCAGTATTTACCCTGCACAGAAATAAAATAACCCACCCAAATCTAACTCTTTCTGCACGTTATATCTGCCTCCCCTGCAGTGCACATGGTTTTGCCCAATTGCTATCAAAAATCCTGCTGCGATCAACTCAGAATTACCCCCAAAGATTTAACAAGTGGGTGCAAAGAACCTACATAAAGAATATCCTCAAGGTGAAGGATGATTCCAGGGATATCACAGACTGAGTTCTTAGATACTCAAACCACCATATAGTCAGTCAGGTGGTGATTTTCTTTATGGAGATATTCCAGAAGTGTCACAATCAGTGTTCTAAAATTCCCAATACACCGTGTAGATCAATCAGGAGATAGTATTCTTTCTTCAGGTGCACCACCAATGCCGCACCAATCAGCGGCCCTGAGAATTTTCAAATCCAATTAAAAATGCCTATTTGCGGTATTCGCAGCCGGAGTTTGCGAATTGTCTGCCAAAGAATTGTCAGATACACAGAATGATGATCCCTTGATGTTGCATCCGCCTTAGGGAAAGTCCATTTGGAGCTGGAGGGATATACCGGAATAATGCTGTGAAGTAAATTTAGGTGATGGATTGATGACCAGTTGTTTGACAGAATGGTAATCAAAGTACAAATAGATACAGAGTGTAGAGTGGGATCCGGGTAGGTGATTAAATAATAGGCTCAACGCGTTTCACTGGTTGCTATAAGATCCAGCTTCCACAGGAGCATATTGTACTCCTGAGGGTGTCTTCTTGGATATACCTGAGAACCTTGCTCAAGAAGTACAAGATATACTAGACACCCCTCAAAGGCTAATGTCGCATTCTACTGTTATAGACAAGTGTCCATCAAAGGTAGAGGAAATGATCTCACAAATACCAGGTTCCCTTTGGACCAAAGATGGACAAGACACTGGATTGATGGCGAATGTAGCTCCAGTAGTAGTACAAGTAAAAGATGGTAGGAAAGCTCCAAAAATCCCTCAGTATCCTCTGAAGCCAGAGGTAGAGTTAGTAGTGTACCCTGTCATAGAGCGGCTGCTACAGCAGGGCATCCTAGTCAGGACGTCCAGCACCGCCAATAGTCCCATCTTCCCTGTGAAAAAGAGCGGGGGGAGGGGTTACAGGTTAGTGCAGGATCTAAGAGGGATAAACAAGATAGTTGAGAGCCAATTCCCCGTAGTGCACAATCCAGCTGTCATCATCATGCAAATTCCCTCTACTGCAAAATTCTTCACTGTCATTGACCTCTGTTCTGCTTTCTTTTCTGTCCCTCTTCACCCTGACAGTAAATACCTTTTTGCCTTTACGTACAGGGGAGTACAGTACATCTGGAATCGTCTTCCCCAAGGTTTCATTGACAGCCCGAGTATTTTCTCCCAGGCAGTGCATGACTATTTACAATCTGTTCAACCTGAGAGTGGATCAGTACTAATACAGTATGTTGATGACTTATTGTTGTGTTCTTACTCACTCAGCTTCATACGGGGCACAAGGTTTCAAAGGATAAGTTGCAGTTGTGCCGGACCAGGGTCAAATATTTGGGACACTGCTTGACTCAAGGACTTAGACACCTCACCACTGATAGAATACCGGCGATTCGCAACATGACTCTGCCATAAACTCAGCAACAGATCCGCACTTTCCTTAGAATGTGTGGGTACTGTTGAAACTGGATTCCAGGGTTCTCTTTACTGGTTTTACCTTTGCAAGAAATGGTCTCTTCAAACAAACCGGAATGGATCTCTCAAACAGATGAGTCCGAACTGGCGTTTGAGAGACTCAAACAGTGTCTATCACAGGCACCTGCATTAGGTATGCCAGATTATGAGAAGCTCTTTGAATTGTACAGTACTGAAAGTGCTGGGTGCATGGCAGGTGTCTTAACACAGAGACACGGTGATGCCAGCAGACCGGTAGCTTACTACAGTGCACAGCTGGAAAATGTAGCACGGTCTCTCCCCACATGCTTGCGAAGTGTTGCAGCGATAGCTTTGCTGGTAAGTAAAAGCGAAGACGAAGTGTTAGGACACGACCTGACCATTCATACACCTCATGCAGTATCAGCCTTACTGAACTCTGCCCAAACCAGACATGTCTCATCTGCTCGGTTTACAAAGTGGGAATTATCACTGATAGCCCCGGTAAACATCACCATTAAGAGATGCAGCTCACTAAATTCTGCAACCTACTTGCCAAGTGTGCCTGGACAGGCACATAGGGTGGAGGATGAGAATGATGGTGAAGGAGGATTTAGTGCAGATACTGATACGCATGATTGTATGGAATACCTGAATCAAACTTTCACTGCGAGACCTGACATCAGTGACAACCCACTAGAAAGAGTAGACTTTACCGTCTACACTAATGGCAGTTGCCACAGACAGACAGAATCGGGAGACTTGTGTACTGGATATGCAGTTGCAGATGACAAAGGTATCATTGAAGCTGAACCCCTTGGCCCACCGCACTCAGCACAAGTTGCTGAATTGGTCACCCTAACCAGAGCGTGTGAATTGGCCAAGTGTAAGTCAGCTAATATATACACAGATGCTAGGTACGCCTTTGGAGTGATGCATGATTTTGGGGCCCTATGGCACCTCAGAAATTTCATGACGGCAGCTGGCACACCTGTAGTGCATGCGTCCCACATCAGAAGGCTTTTGACAGCAATACAGGAACCAGACAGAGTGGCTGTTATCAAGTGCAAAGCACACACTTACAACCAAGACCCAATTTTACTTGGTAACAGCCGGGCAGATGAAGCTGCTAAATCAGCAGCAAGCACCCCCATACAAGCAAACATCACATCACTGATGACATTTAACACGATCAATACACAACAATTAATTGAAATGCAAAATTTGTGTTCCCTACAGGAAAAGGCAGTCTGGAGGTCAAAGGGATATGGCCAGGAGTCCTCAGGACTGTGGACAGGTGGACACGGTAAGCCAGTGGCCCCCAGAGCATATCTTCCAAGTCTAGCTGAGGCGGCACATGGTCTGACTCATCTGGGCAAAGAGGGTATGTGCAAGTTGGTAAGAGCCTACTGGTGTGAGCCAGGATTCTCTTCTCATGTAGGTAAATGAGCAATGACATGTTTTACTTGCTTGAGGAAGAATATTGGAAAGACAATACCAACAGAGCCATCCCATATCCCTCCAACAGACGGACCTTTTCAGGTAATACAAATTGACTTCATACAGTTACCACCCTGTAGGAATTTGAAATATGTGTTAGTATGTATTGATGTATTTTCCAATTGGGTAGAAGCGTTCCCTGCTGCCACAAATACTGCTACGTTCACTGCAAAGAAAATTGTGCAGGAATTTGTGTGTAGATATGGTATCCCTAGAGTAATTGAAAGTGACAGGGGTACCCATTTTACAGGTGAAGTCTTTCAGGTCACGTGCAAACTGATGGGAATTAATAGCAAGCTGCATCCTCCATACCGGCCACAGGCGAGTGCAAAGGTAGAGAGAGTGAACAGCACTATTAAGAACAAGCTGAGCAAATTAATGGCTGAAACTGGATTGTTGTGGCCAGAAGCTTTGCCACTAGTGTTGTACAGCATCAGAACCACTCCCAGGTCTCCACTTAACTTATCACCCTTTGAAATTATTTTTGGTCGACAACCTCATGTAATGATAGACCCCCAGGATGATTTGAAATGTAATAATGTAGTGACTGTGAAATATTTGGTTGGGATGAGCCAGCAGCTGAGAAATCAACAAAGAAATCTAAAGCTGATGATTCCTGACCTACCGAACAGTAATTGTCATGACATTGAGCCTGGGGATTATGTGATGATTCGAAATTTCTTATGCTCAGCTTGCCTCATTGACAGGTGGGAAGGACCATACCAAGTCTTGTTAACCAGCACGATAGCACTAAAGGTCGCCGAAATAGAGACTTGGGTCCACTCGTCTCACTGCAAGAAGGTCGCTGACCCGGAGAGAACTCATGACAAAGAGCAGGGTGTGGAGAACCTCGTATCACTGGAGTGTTTGTTCCGAGAAAGTTGAGAGGCGGGACTGTTGAAAGGCACCTGAGCACGGAGAGCAACAAGATCTAGGACGGCTGTCACACCATTTTCTTTTTTCACATCCCCCTGCATTTTCCTTTCTTTTCTCCTTCTTATTTTCCTTCTTTCCCCTAATGAAATGGATCTATCACAAGAGACTGTGTTTTGGGTTCTACTAGTAATTCTGTTTTTGATCAGGACAATTTGTTTTGGTGAGGGTCGCAGAGAGGTCGAGCAGGGATCTGGAATGGGTTCTGATGGCGAGTATGAATTTGTAGGATCTCAGGAGCAGCACATCACTCGAGTAAAGGCTGGTATCAGTAAGCGCTCTGGTAGTCATGGAGCTCGGAGGCACTGTGAAGGGTTATTGTCTGATGAATATTGTATTTGTAGGAATTGTGAGAATATAGTCGAGTATGGGTGCATCCAGAGATGTCAGTCCAACCTTAATATCGACATGGACCGCCATCCGTTGAGTGATTACCACTCATTAGGGGGTAAGGTCTTAAACCAGACAGAATGCTGAGTGTGCTCACAGGTACCTCAAGGTTAGAGTAAACCAGGATTAGTACCATACCCTTTAGCAATAGATGAGGTACTCGAATTACGGGGTGGGAGACCGGTGGACAATAAATTCAATATCTCTAGGCCCCCTAGTTTGAAGCTCCACCAGTATCATGTAGACAGGTCCTTATTGTGTTTTAATATTTCCAATTACCGAAAACCAGGAAATTGAGAAGTGACGTGGAATAACCAATGACCTTTTCACAGAGAGCTGATAGGATACCCATAGACTCTGAACTTGTATGCCAAATAGCCAACAGTGGGAAGTATTTTCGGTATAGGTATACCCGTGGAAGCAAGACCATGTGGGTTAGAAAAGTATCGTCAGGATATTGTGCTCATATCATCCAGCCCGATACTTGTACTGAGCAGATGGGAGAACTAGGGATTGGTTTCTTTACTTGGAAAGTTTGCAATATGGTGATGTTACATTTTGTCCCCTATGTTCTCCCAGATGATGCCTATTTCATATGTGGGAGGAAAGCGTACAAGTGGCTTGCCCCGAGCTCAGAGGGATTGTGTTATATTGGGAGAGTATTACCAGAGGTCATGACCATAACCCACGATAAAATGAAATATGTTCACCGCAGTGCTCAGGCTCCTTATACTCATACTCACTATGAACACATCATCAAGAGACACCTCATAGATAGGACAGAGCACGCAGCCTCTGATTTGATCCACGAATCCACCGGGATTCAGTTCCTTCTCGCATTAGACATCACCCGTACTGCCAGAGGATCTATAAATTATAGGTATATCCATGCGCTAGCGAACTTGATAGATAATATCACTGAGATGTATGATGACACCTTCAGGTATACGGGAAGGGAGTTACAAGCCTACAAGAAGGAACTGATACAGCACAGGATGGTCCATAATTACGTCACAGCTGTGACAGGTGGGTACTGTGTTACTCTGGCAACTCAATATGGTTTGAAGTGCTGTACGTATATTACAAACAGCACTGACGACCCCACGGAGATCATCGATCAGAAGATGGACGAGATCTTGCAGTTGAAGTGGGAGTTCAGGAGGAAGCAGAACCATACCTTAGCGACTGTGAGTAATGAACTGACCGGCTGGGTCTCATGGTTGAACCCACGCAAATGGTTCTCAGGATTAGGAGAGTGGGCACAAAATGTCATTATAAGTGTGGGGAAGTTTTTCCTTTGTATCCTGGGAGTCATCATAATTATTGGTTTGATATTTAGGTGTGTTCAAAGCACGGCACAAATTTGATGAGTCTAAGGAGCGAGGGGGTTGTTATAGCAGCAGATTTAATTTATGACCCATCCATAGAGACAGCGTTATGATAAGGATTGCAAATTAATTTCATGGCCTGTTTCTTTCACACGTTTTTCTTTGTCTCCCCCTCTGCCCAGATACATCCAACCAGAAAAGACGTCAGCCCTACCCAAAATGTTTATGTGAATGTATTTTTATATATGTGTCTTATCATCATCTCTGTAACCTCCAGTTAATGGCACACATAGTCGACAGGTGATATCCACATATACTAGCACTCACATATATTCCCCATCCATGTATCATCAACTTAATGTGCACCCCATTTGATGGAATAAGAAGCCGAAAAGAGCTAGGTAGTGTTTGTTGGCCCATTTACAGACCCTTAATACGGGATGAGAAGTATTTAATGTATACTGCGCAATACCTTGAAGCTTATTTAGAACATATATGGCACGATGATACATGCCCCTCAGATATGGATTCATACATACATGCTTTATACTATCTCACTAGGTCATACATTTCCCACCTACAACTCTCCCCCGATCATCCAAACTTCTGTATATATTGTATAGATATTTTTCTGTTTATTGATTAGTTACTGGCAGTTATTGGTAACTGCCAAAGGGTTGACTGTCGAAGTCGAAAAATATTGCAGTACACACATCACGTACAAACTACACATAGATGGCCTCCGTGCACGTACTTGTTCTGCTGTGCGTGCGCATATTCGCAATTTGCGTATGGTCGCTCCCGCGGTCCTGCGTATTAGCGTGTGGTATGAGTATTTACGGTAGTGTTTGTAGTTGCATGGAAAAGCCATAAAAACACATTACATATTTAATCCAAATAGTGCACAATGTACACATAGTCTCCCTGCATCACACCAGCGAGTTACAATAGTTTAAATGGTATCAGAACAAAGGGATTCACCTTTACAGAATAGGAGGGGAGAGAACAAGGTTATAAGGTGGTGTTTGGTTTCCAGCTATAGTGTATTTTAAGGGCAATATTCCGGTGTTGGTTTGCAGAAGATCGCACGCTCCTGCGAATAGTTATGCGCAGGAGCAGAATATAAATATTAACTGTGTTTACTGTACATTTGGTATGCAGCGGGAACCCAGAGGAGACCACCTGCAAGTGCACCTGGAACAGATATCGCCCACCTATTCAAACCAACCTATGACCTCTCCTGTACTGTAAATGACCATCCCTGTGTCCAATGGACAAAGAGATTACAGTATCCATTGTGTTAGGTTTTGGAATATTGTATAAAGAGCCAGCTGCATGCCCAGCCACACACAGACTCTGAAGGTCATCTACCTTGATGACTGAGGACCAGACTGGGAAGCGCAGGCGAAACCAAACACGTATGTACCATTGATTGTAGCCATTATTGTATTGTATTGTATTGTATTGTTATTGTAACCCCCTTTCAGTAATTATATGTTGGTGTGTCGGAACTCGGCATTTTAAATACAATCTGGTGTCGTGTTTCCTTTCCCTGCTAAGGTTTAAAGTGTATTTACAGCCACTCGGGCTGCTGCATTGTGCTAACAGCATATAGGCCTGTGTATGCAAACTGTGTAGTCACTACGCCCTTTCGGGCGACCTTGTGTACGTAAGGTTTGTGAATAATATAAAGGTGAAAAGTTAATTACTGCGGCCGCAGCGGCTCAATATTAAAGTGTATCAAGTGTGTTTAAGGTGTATGCTTTTTAGTCCTGTAAGTAAACCGACGTTTACTCTCTCTCTCTCTCTCTCTCTCTCTCTATATATATATATATATATAGTGTTTTTAAATGTATATATACTGTAGCTCAAAGGATAATGTGATTTTTCAGGGTACTGTATTAACAGTTCTACCCATCTTTTCTGAAAGTAATAATGAAATTGTATAATAATGATTACAATAGAGCTATCTGTAACCAAACTTATGTTGAAATGTATTTGTGTTATTAACAAAGTAGGAAAAAATATAGAGGTGTTTTAATATTTAACAAATGTTTATATCAAATATACAATGTTAGGCTGGGTACACAGTAGGACAATGGGCAATCGTCTCGATGGTTGGGCCGAATTCCCTACTTCCTAGAAAATGTGAGACTGGTCGTACACACTACACAATGTAATGAATACCAGAACGATAACTTGTTCCATACCTCATTACACGGCATGTGTATGATATCATCTGATTGGCCATGCAGCAGGGCCTATCAGACCACATCACATGTGAGCCACGGGAGAATTAAATTGTACATACACACCAGACAATGTAGACGATTTGTCATTCAGTACGGCAAATCATCCAAATATCATTAAAGTGTGCAACCAGCCTTAGTCTTACCAGAAAATTGGTAGCAATTGGATCCTGTAACCAGTCCAGCAAATTGGTTCTAAAATAAGAAGATTTGTCATACAGTAATTTCTCTAAATTAATAGCCAGCCATTTAAAAAAAATCAATAGGTTTCACCATGTATATTTTTTCAAGCCAGTTCACATAAACTCTTCTGATACATTTCCACATATACTGTATATTTATATAAATATTTTTATATCTATAATTATACAGTATATATATATATATATATATACACAACTGTTTTGTATTTTTATTATTATTATTATTAGTAGTAGTAGTAGTTACTTATATAATGCTAGCATATTCCATTGCCCTTTACAATTGGGATCAAAATAGTAATAAATCAAGACTTAATAACAGGCAGACAAAGTTGTAGGAGGGCCCTGCTTGTAAGTTTGCAATCTATAGGAAAATATGCATTGATACACAAGGATAAGTGCTACATATTGCATATCGGTCCAACCAGCCTGCAGAGGCTGTTGGCGGGGTTTATGATCCAGTCACACAGGAATGTGAATATTGGCCTGGGGTCAGCCGGATGTGAAAGTCAAGAAAGTGAAAATCTGTAGTTATATTTGGATTGTATTGAGCGGCACGCCATGGATTTTCAATGAAACATGAGAATTTGGCAAAAGGATTAATGTAACATTTTGGTTTATTTGCAATAGCACTTTGCACTTTGGGGAGGAGCACACAACATTGCACAGGAATTATATTCAACTTACCTGCTTGCATCATTTTTGAAGTTCACTCAAAGTGGGGTATTTAAATAAGTCTGTAAAAATGGACATTTGTATACTATTGGATTGAAGTTTCGTAATATCCATACATTTTTACCACAAATCTGTTTATGAACAATTGTTCTGATGATTGTCACTTGGATTGACTGTATAGCTACACAGACCATCCCTCTGAAGAAGTCCTTATAGGATGAAACGCGTCCGGGTTGAGAAAAGAAAAAGACCCTTCATAAATTCAAACTGACACAACTGGCATGATTTGTGTATTGAAAGGGTGTATCTCTGTATCCACATAGTAAAAAGTGGTTTTAAAATACATTTTAATAAATTATTGTTATGAGTTTATTGGTAATGTATGTAAATTGCTGGTTTTTACTTGGAGAGTAACTTATAGCGCCCCCAATCTCATTTTGGAGGTGGTATTTGTGTTTGATCCTCACTATTAGGAGGATCGAGATAGAGGAGCAGCATCAATATAGCGCAAGATAAGGGTATATTTTTTGTTCTCATATATATATATATATATATAGTTTAATCCTGTAATCTCGCCATTCCAAACCAACCATAGATCCATAGCATAATTTGTAAAAAATTCTAGAAGGAATGACTCTCCAGACCATGGGTGTATCTCGGGGTCCAGATGCCCCTGGCAAAGTAAGGGACTGCGTCCCCCATATTTGAAATAAGGACGGTGCATGTGGAAAAAAGGAACATGATCTTGTGGGAAAGGTAATGACCATACAATAGTTCCCCCAATTCAAATTACGCTACACAGTAGTAACCCTTTTACACATTATGCCTACACAGTAGCAGTTCCCTTTACACATTATGCCCACACAGTAATTCTTATAACACTGAGGAGACATCAGCAGTACCTGGCCTGGCTGAGGAGGCAATGCCATTCAAGGCCAGGTAGTATAATCAAATAGTAGTGCAAAGAAGTGCAGCACACTACCCAGTGGTGCAAGTAGAAAAAAGTCTTAGTGGTACTGTGTGCGCACGGCAAAAAAAATGGGTGTGGCCACATGGGGCGTGGCCAATGAAAATTGGGGCATGATACATATATGCCCCCATTTGTGCCAGATACACATATGCCCCCAATAGTGCCAGATACACATATGTCCCCACAGTGGCTATGCCCCCACAGTGCCAGATACACACATGCCCCCATGGTGGTAGATATGCCCCCACATTGCCAGATATGCCTCCACAGTTAATTTAAATTGAGTTTAAATTGAAACTTGACAGATTGTCTAGAATAAGGATGTAGAAATGTTGGTCCAGTCAATAAGCTACTGCAGGTGACACATCCTCTGCATTTGAAACAGCCCGGCCTTTTTACAAAAAGCCATGTTGTTTTTTGGAGTGTAGTAGGCCTAACAGTTGGTCTCAACAGAATGTATTTGAGGTATGGCCCTCTTCGGGAGTCCATCATCAGGGGGCTTGTATTCCTTAATTTGAGTCTGTTTGCCAGAGTCTGTTGATAATATGGGCAAATTCTTGTGTAAGGAGTTCTGAATAGAACTGGACATATTGTAATATTTGGTTGTGAATACCATGCGTGTAGGCTCAGAGGAGGATTTAGGCATATCAATTGGTTTTTTAAATTTTCTTCTAGCTTTATGGAGATAGCAATGTATGGTGCTTTTAGAGTAGTCATGGATTGGCGCTCCAAACAACAAACATAACTTGCACTGCTGACCCCACAAAAATACCTTAATGACATGGACTTATTGCCAGGTACACATTTTCCATCCATATACAGGTAAAAAATATACTGTATACATCACCATCTCACTTATGATAGCTCATATGCAATCTACCAAATTATTTGTCTTTGTGGACTATCATATGTGGGCAACACTCAATGTAAATGTAAGGATCAGATGGGCACCCATCATTTCACTATAAGAAGTTAGAACTGCCTTAAAAAGTAAAGAGTGACCAATCTGGGTATGGTATAGAAGATCTACAATGTCTAGGTCGACAGGCATTAGGCCAACTCCATATGGTTGACATGCTTTAAGTCAACATTGACAAAAGATCGACACAGGAAAAGGTTGACAGGTACAAATGGTTAACACATGAAAAGGTCAACACAGGAAATGGTCGACACAATTTTTTTGGTGTTGTTTTCACTGTCAGAGCACAGGGAACCTCAATTAGTGTACAATGTGCCCTTATATAGCTCAATTTGCTCACCACACTGCGGGCAATGAGCCTCGCTCCTCTACAGCTGCACGCAACACAGATTACTATTCCCAATTGTAGTCCACGTGGATGGTAAAGTATGAAGGTGTCTAAAATGCAAAACCATATGTGTGTTGACCATTACTATGTTGACCTTTTGAACCTGATGACCTTTTCCAGTGTTTACCTTTTGTCAGTGTCAACCTACAGTAATGCATGTTAATTATATGGGGTCGACCTAATGTTTGTCGACCTAGACATTGTCTATCTAAACATTGGAACCTGACCAACCTGTATCCTGTCATTTCATTCACTCTACTGTGTATACTTGTTGCTACGGCGATGGGTCACATGAGTCATGTGTCCAGGGTCCTTCCACAGTGCTATGACATCATCTCTTGGCAGATGTTGTGCGAGAATCCGGTCCCAGATCCCAGCTACACTCAGGTGTTATGGCTGTTAAAGGTAAAACATACAGTATGTGTTGTCTTATATTCTGATGATAGTGCATTAAAGCACTAAAATGTTGACAATAAGACACAGTTGTCACACTTGTTATTCAAGCTGAGTGCCAAACCAGTTTCTTACTCTGAATTTCTGGGAAAATGCTTTCGCTTTTTTGGCAGACTCCTTCTGGAGTTTCTTCTTCTCATGATGTTGTTGTTCATTTCTTTTTTTACTTGATGACTTTGTAACCATCAAAGTCTGACATATTTGCTATATTTAAAACTTTTTTAAGATCTCTTTGCCTAGTGTGTTGCTTTACAGTTTTAAATACTCTCCACCAGGCAACATGCCCACATTTTTGATGAGTGCTGTGAGATAGCTAAGGATTAAGTCAATAGGTTGCATGCACTTAAAGGGCATAGCCATAGTCTAGCATGAAAGGGTGCGGCACCTGTTGTTAAAGATGTCTCCTGTAGTATTATACCCATGCTGATAATGATGATCATCAGCATGAACTTTGCTTGACCTTGTATAACTATACCTTTTTAAAAAAAACAAAAACTACTTCCCCATAAAGCAAAATGTATTGATCATAGACTAGGCTGGTACCACAGAAATGATGGGGATGAGCAGGGCCTTCCTACCTCTATGTCTGTCTGTTTTTACCCAGTTTTGTTCTATTACTGTTGTTCTAATTGTAAAGCGCAACGGAATATGCTGCGCTATATAAGAAACCGTTAATAAATAAATAAATACATAAACGATGCTGCTACTAGCACAAGACTATGCTAGCCAGGACTGGTGTTGTTGTAGAATAGAACCTGGCAGCATGGGGTTCCCCTGCTTTAGTACAAGCTACACCTAGGCTGGCAAGCAAAGTCTTCCAAAAATACTGATTTCTCAAATAGAAAAAACAACCCCATACAGATAACACTAGGTGCAATTCCCATACCAATTGGTTATTAGTGTTCTCACTGGCACTTAGATGCCCAGGCCACCTTGGCTTGGGATTTCGGGTAAATATTTTTTGTGGACACTATTTTCACTTACGTTTTCGGGATAAAATGTTGTCTAACTCTAACTAATACAGTACAGAGTAGAAGGATTGGTGCAGGAGGTGGAGATGTTACCTAGCATAATTGGATTGCAATATTTTGCTAGAAAGTGACAGATAAACCTACAAGGGATTCGCTATATTGCAATCCAATTATACATTTTTTCAGACATATGTCCTATAGGTCATGCTGAGTCTCTATGTATCCTAAAGAGCAGGAATAAAGACTACTTTCTGGATTGTTAGGCTTATCACCTATTTATCAACACTTAGATATCATATTAAGAGTGCGCCCAAACAAGAGTCATACTTCCCTTCTTGTGCTGGTACACTGGGGCTCCCTGGTACTAAGATTAATGAAAAGGCATGCATTAAAATTTCTTTTTTCTTCTTACACCTGTCAATAAATCTATGCCTGGCTGGCTTTAGGAGTACATGGGCAGGGTTAGGGGTGTGGGACGAGTGCAATCTGATACCTGCTGGGTCAATCTCATGAGACTCAGCAGAGGGTCGGAGTATGTGCTGAGCTCTGATTGAAGGAGCCTATCACATGTTCCTTTGATGTTAGCAACCTCTCTTTCTCTCTGTCAGAATGTGGCCTGTTCCTTTTGGGGTAAAATTATTGCTGCCGAATAGTGCTGTCTGCTATCTGCCCTAATCCTCCCTGCAGTTACAGCTTTGGGATCACTGACAAGTGTGCAAGTGGTGACCTACTGCAAGCTGTAGCAGCTGCTTAATGACACTCGCCACAGCCAGGATGTGTTGTGGCTGGGTTTGCTGTTCAAATGAGAGCACTTGTGCTGGTCTTTGTAGAGATGTCCATTGTCAGTAGAGATGAGGGGGGTTCAGTTTTGCTGGAAACCGAACCCACCCAAACTTAGAGGTTCCGAGTGATAACAAGCCGGCGCTCTGTCTTTCTGCTGGGTTCAGATCTAAAAAAGACGCAAAATGTAATCTTCCTGGCACCAGAACTTTCATATTTTGGATTGCATATAAAAGATCCTCCCTCAGGTTTGGGCACCAGTTCACACAGGACATCTAAGGGAGAGGGCATGTGGACACTATAATTTAGGAGGAAAAAGTACGAACTTAGGGGCACTGTGTCATTTTATGCTGTAGCATTAAATGCCAGAGGAGTGGACTAGCTGGACTTGTACTGGAGTACTGTGTTGTTGTTCTTGTGTGTTTGTGTCAATTAAAGCCAATGAAAGCAAAGGCATTGTGTCATTTAAAAAAATGCCATTATGAGTTTTGTGTTCTTCTTAAAGGGGCACTGTGTGCACACTTTGTCATTTAAAGCATGCCATTAGAAATATTGTGTTCATAAAGGGGCGCTGTGTAGACACTGTCATTTAAAAAATGCTATTTAGGAACATTAAGTTATTCTTAAAGGGGCACTGTGTGAGAACTGTATCATTTAAAAAAAGGGGATTGTGTAATTTAAAGAATGCCATTAGTGGCATTGTGTTCTTAAGGGGCAATGTGTTGGCACTATGTGTCACTTAAAAACACCAATACGAACATTGTGTTGTTATTAAAGGTGCACTGTGTGGGCACTAAACACTGTCATTTAAAAAATGCCATTGGGAGCATTGTGCTCTATTTAAAGGGGTATTGTGTGGGCACTGTATCATTTAAAGCATGCTGTTAGGAGCATTGTGTTCTTAAAAGGGCACTGTGTGGGCAATAGATACTGTAATTTAAAAAAAGATCAATAGGAGGATTGTGTTGTTCTTAAAGGAGCACTGTCATTTAAAAATGCCATTGAGAGCATTGTGTTAAAAAAAAAGACATTAATAAAAGTTGTGTGTTCAGGTTCTGGGACTGTATTAAAAAATAATGTTCAGCAGATACCATGCCACCATTACTAGAAGACCTGTGGATTTTAGTGTGTTATAAAGTGGGCTGCAGCACAAAATTCCAGAGGAGCGGACTAGCCGGTCTTGTGCTGGAGCACTGTGTTGTTGTTCTTATGTGTTTGTGTAACTTAAAGCCAATAAAGGCAGTGGCACTGTGTCATTTAAAAAAATACCATTTAGGAGCATTGTGTTCTTCTTAAAGTGGCACTGTGTTGGCATTGTGCCATTTCAAAATTGCCATTAGGGGCATTGTGTTGTTCTCAAAAGGTACTGTATCATTTAAAGAATGCCATTAGGAGCACTGTGTTCTTAAAGGGGCACTGTGTGGGCATTGTCATTTAAAGAAATGTAATTTAGGAGCATTGTGTTCTTCTTCAAGGGGCACTGTGTGGGTATTGCACATTGTGTTAATTAAAAAACATCAATAGGAGCATTGCATTGTTCTTAAAGGGGCACTGAACACTGTGTCATATATAAATGCCATTAGGAGCATTGTGTAGGTTTAAAAAAATACATTAAAAAATTTGTGTGTGTTCAGGTTCAGGCACTATGATACAAAAAAAAATTATGCTCGGTAGGTGCCATCCCACTGTCCATTAGAGAAGTGCTGTGAGTTGCAGTGTGTTATTTTATTTAAAAAAGAAATCAAAACTTGCATGTGTTCAGGGTCCGGAATTGTGTAAAAAAAACAACAATGTACAGTAGGTGCCGTGTCACCATTACTAGAAGTGCTATGAATCACAGTATGTTGAACAAAAATAAAAAATAAAACTTGTTTATGTCCAGGTTTAGGCACTGCGAATGTTCAGTATGCGCTGTGCCACCATCCAGTACTAGTCACAGTGTGTTGTTATGATTTAAAAAATCAATCAATAAAACTTGTGTGTGTATTCAAGGTCAGACACAGTGTTAAAAATAATATTCAGTAGTTTTGTTTTTTTTTTTGCTGCATGAGTATTATTAATGGCTGTCTAGCGTCCTCTGCAGCCTGCTGTCTTCCTGGTGGCACTTGTAAGTGCAATAAAAGTTTATTTTAATTATAGTACATATATATATTTCCCTCATGTGCTTATCCATTCTTACTTTAATAATCTTCAACTGCATCAACTCCAGCAGTCTTCTGCCACCTGATACTTATTCCAGTGTCATCTGCTGATGTAACTATGTTTATTTACCCTGTACTTGTCCTATACTGTCATCAACTGTAAGTTGCTGTTTTCCTGTTGATTATTTATGTACTCTGTAATTGGGCGCTGCGGAACCCATGTGGCGCCATATAAATAAAGGATAATAATAATAATAATAATAATATATCCATGTGCATACATATATACACATGTATATACATACATACATATAACACACACACACACACACACACACACACACACACACACACACACACACACACACACACATGATAGATATATATATATATATACACATATGTGTGTGTATATATATATATATATATATATACAGGTTGAGTATCCCTTATCCAAAATGCTTGGGACCAGAGGTATTTTGGATATGGGATTTTTCCGTATTTTGGAATAATTAGATACCATAATGAGATATCATGGTGATGGGAGCTAAATCTAAGCACAGAATACATTTATGTTACATATACTCCTTCTACACACAGTCTGAAGGTAGTTTTAGCCAATATTTTTTGTAACTTTGTGCATTGAACAATGTGTGTGTACATTCACACAATTCATTTATGTTTCATATACACCTTATACACACAGCCTGAAGGTCATTTAATACAATATTTTTAATAACTTTGTGTATTAAACAAAGTTTGTGTACATTGAGCCATCAAAAAACAAAGTTTTCACTATCTCACTCTCACTCAAAAAATTCCGTATTTCGGAATATTTGGATATGGGATACTCAACCTGTATATATATGTACTGTATGTGTGTACACACATATATATATATATATGTATGCATGTTTAATATGCTAGTGTGTGTGTGTGTGTGTGTGTGTGTGTGTGTATGTATCATCTCTAATATATATATATATATATATAAAAAACAGTTGTGACCGGCACTCCTACAGCAGAACTAAATACCTGGGTGCCTTCCCGTGGCACTGCAAGGCCCAGCAGACAAGGTAAGGTAATGGGCGGCACTCCAAAGGATTTTCAGCAAATACAACAGCACACCAGGCCTGGTGTGCTGTTGTATTTGCTGAAAATCCTTTGGAGTGCCGCCCATTACCTTACCTTATATATATATATATATATATATATACACACACACACACACACACACACACACACACAGACACACTAGTTTTACGGACCCAGCATATACTGGGTCACCTCAGTCCCCACCCCCGTGATTGGCTCCGCCCAGTTCTGGAAACCCCCCCATGCAAATCCTGCGTTTGCCACTGGTGCCATGCCACAATTACTAGACGCACTGTGAGTTGTAGGGTGCTGTAAAAAAATTGAAAATAAAACTTGTTTGTGTTCTCAGACGTGGTCTGAGTTGCAGTGTGTTGAAAGAAAGAGAAATTAATAAACCTTGTGTGTGTTCAGGCACTGTAATAAAAAAGAACGTTCAGTAGGTGCTGTGGCACCGTCCATTACTGGAAGTGCTCAGAGTATCAGTGTGTTCTTTGTTTTAAAAATAAATCAATTAAACTTATGTGTGTGTTCATGGACAGAGACGGTGTTAAAAAATGACATTCAGTAGGTTCCGTGCCTCTATTACTAGAAGTGCTGTGAGTCGTTGTACAGTATGTTGTTTAAAAAAAAAAGAATTTAAAAAAACTTGTGTGTGTTCAGGTTCAGGCATTGTTAGAAAAAAGAATGTTCAGAAGGTGATGTGCAACCATCCATTACTAGAAGTGCTGTGAGTTGATATGGAGCAGTCAATAGAAGAGCAGGAGCAGCATCCCAGTACTAGTGCTGCAGCTTATGCTGGGAAAAAAATGATCCTTTTCCCAGAGACCCACTGGTGATGAGGATAAGTCCACTAAGCACACTAGAGTGAAACAACATGGGGCCTAATTCAGATCTGATCGCTGGGCTGTGTTTTTTACTGCCCTGCAATCAGATAGTCGCCGCCTACAGGGGGAGGGTTAAATCGCTGTGCAAGTGTGCGATCGCATGTGTTGTAGAGCTGCACCAAAATCAGTTTGTGCAGTCTCTGCACAGACCAGGGCTTACTTATCCAGTGCGACTGAATCCTGCAGATCGGGGCCGGAGTTGACGTCAGACACCCTTCCTGAAAACACTTGAGCCCGCCTGCATTTTTCCGGACACTCCCTGAAAATGGTCAGTTGCCACCCACAAACGGCCTCTTTCTGTCAATCACCTTGCGAACGCCCGTGCGAATGGATCCTTCGCACCATCCCATCACTGAGGTGTGAAACCTGTTGTAGCCGTTCGATCTGAATTAGGCCCATTGTGGCATCTGTCCACATCCATCAAATCAATGTTTATAGACCAAATTGGTGTTTCCATCAGGGTATAAAATGAAAGATATTTTAATTGTATACCATTGTAGTTTATTCCCCGGTGGAAAGACCATTCGCTGTAGGTCTTAAAACGGGTGTAATATGTTATGCTGGAGGTTGGGCTCCCAGCGGCCAGCATACCGGTGCTGGAATCCCGACTGCCAGCATAGCGACAGCTGGGCGAGTGCAAATGAGCCCCTTACAGGCTCGCTGCGCTCGCCATGCTGCAGGCACGGTGGCGCGCTACGCGTGCCACACTATCTATTCTCCCTCCAGGGGGGTAGTGGACCCCCAAGAGGGAGAAAAGCTGTCAGTATGCTGGCGGTCGGGATTCCGGCACCAGTATGCTGGTCGTCGGGAGCCAGGCTGCCGGAAACTGAACATCACCCCTTAAAACATTGATTTGATAGACTAAATAACACCTATTAAACACCTACAAAGTCTGTGGAGTGCCACCTCAGACCTGCAGCCCAGGAATAAGTTGCTGTGTAAAACCCCAAGGAAGGCACCCTGATACCTTAAGGAATTTAATCACTATCACCACCGACTGCCTCCCATTGTCTCCCACTGCCTGTTCCTATCTCTCTCTGCCTCCCCACTGACTCACTGCCTCCCATTTCCACTTATTGTCATCTACTGCTTCTCCCTGACACCTTCTGCCACCCCAGTAATTCACTACCTCTCCCTGCCACACTCTGCCTCTCCCTGCCTCCATCTGCCTTCCCTGTCACCGGCTGTCTGTTCCTGTCAGTATCTCTGCCTCTTATCTCCCTCCATCACCCACAGCCTCTACCTGTCACCCACGGCCTCTCACTGTCCACCACTGCTTGTCTTGGTCACCCATGGCCTCTCTCTGTCTACCACTGCCTTTCTCTGCCACCCACTGCCTTCCCTGTCAGCCACTGCCTCTCCCTGTCACCCACTGCTTCCCGCTGTCATCCACTTGCTCTCCCTGCCACCATTCCCGTGGGGCACAGGAGGGAGCCACAAAGCATATTTTTGCACCTGGTCCCACCACTCGCAAGTTCCACTAATAAATTAAGCACACTTATGAAAATGTAAAAGCAGCTTCATATAAAATATGTTCTATATAGAATTTGCTTTTCATTCCAAATTTGTTGAAGTGGTTTAAATAAATGCAGAAATATTTCACTAATATTTTAACAATCTTAAAGTATTAATACAAATACAGTAGTACATGTTTGCTTAGTTTCTTATTCAGATGTACTTTAATACAAATTTAACATAGCCCTTTGTAACAACTTTTTCTAATGTTTATATATTCCTTTCAATGTTTTTTTTTAACCTACTGTATTCACCGATACATTAATTTTGACAGGAAATCCTGCTGAGTCTCAACAATCCAATCAACCGGATGGTAATCCTGTTTGCACTCTGAATACAATATGATTGCTTGACTGAGGCTTTCTATGTTTCAGTGATCTTTATTCGAGAATATCAAGAATATAAATGTTTGGTGAACCTTGTTCAATTAGTCAGTGGTCCACACATACAAAGAGGATGGAGACCATCTTTGCTCAATTACTATATATGTGGCTTCATTGTTCCTTTGAAATCTGCCTCGCAGTTGGTGGCCACTTCTACACTGCCAATCTACAAATGACAGCTTTTATTTCCTTTCTGTTTCTATGTTGTTTTTTTCATGTTTAGGGATTAGCAAGTCTGCAGCACAAAAGTAAACAAATAGAATTTTGCAGCAGAATGTTTTTACACCAAAAGGGATAACAACACAGTGTAAAGATGCCAAAGAATACAAGATTGGGATTATAATGATGGAACTTCATTCTGATATCTAGGAGGCAACATTTAGGCTCAACAAAATGCAATGAAATAATTTAGAATGCAAAACAAAAATTAGTGACATTAGTAGTTTACAAATCATGATATATGTATGCCCTTGACGAAAACTGCATTGAATCAGTTGAAACAGGCTGTTCGGCCTTTGCTGCCATTTGCACACTTTATTCATGAGGGAAATATACTCTTTGATGATTATCCTGAGTGTAGGTCCTGCATTCTTTTTAGAAGAGGGCGTGATTGTGATACACAAATTTTTTGTTGACCCTGCACCACAGATGTTTGGTAAAGCCGAAACTAATAATCTGACCGGTACTCTATCTGACCCACACTCAGGGGCGTTTCTAGAGAGGAGGAGGCCCGTGTGCAGGCTCTGGCTGGGCCCCCTCCTCTCTAGCCTTCAGCGCTGTGTAGACTCTGGGCTCTGGGGTCCCTAGGGGACCCTAGCGCTGTCCCAGAGTCTACAGTGGATGCGCAGATCTCTGAGAAAATGGCACGGTGGCCATTTTCCCAGTGATTTACCTACTGTGCATGTGCGAAACACCAGGAAAATGGCACCGCACTATTTTCCCAGTTATTTTGGCAGCACTGCTGCTGCGCCGCAGGACTCTGGATGGTAAGTATTTCTATTAATGGGTGCAGGGTGTGCGGTGTGGGCCCCCCTGGACCCCCGGGGGCACATGTGCACCGCACACACTGCACCCATTATAAATATGCCAGTGCCCGCACTGTATCCAACCCACACTGTCACCTGCACTGTATCTGTATCCAACCAACACTGTAACCAACCAGCACCATATCTAACCTCCACTGGATCCAACCCACATTGTAACCCGCACTGTACCTGACATAATGATAATAACTATAACAATAGCCATAGTGAAAACCAGCACTACCACTGGGCTGATGCCTCTATGGTGGAGTGCACAGTATACAGCATGTACCCTTAACAGAGGCTAAAAGTCCACTCTGAAAAGCAGTGACCTATTTATATAATAGCAGTACATATATCAGTAGTACCAGGGTGCCATCTTGGTGCAGTGAGATAGACCTGTATTCTGCTCAGACACTAGTTCCTGTTTCCGGTCACATCCGTGCCTTGACCAGGAACTGACGTCAACAGAAATCACCATAGTTACAACCAGTGGTTAAAGTGGGCTGGAATGGGGCGGAACTGCATTCCATCACATCTAATTGCAGACTGAACCAGTTCCACCTCTGCCCGGCCACAGCATTAGGTTCCTGCTCCATTGTAAAGGTGGCAGTAGCCGCCAGCCAATCCCTGCTCGCGTACCGGCTGCAGCACCAATCAATAGAAAGGACGGCTTTTTTAAAATCTGGTGTAAGCTAATCATGGCTCGTGAACCGCCAGCTAATGAGAAGCTGCCAAGTGGCAGCTTCTCATTAGCTGGCGGTCCGGGAGCCATGAATGGCAGCAACTGGTGCCAGATTCAAAGTGCAGCCTTGCTTCTTTTCAATAGTAGATGGTCCGTGAGCCAGTACAGTTTGGAGGACACTGCCAGCATTACACTGCAGCCAGGACCTGATGCTCCAGGCCATGGCTACTGAAGGAGGGGGTGAGATGGGAAGGGGGTAAGAGAAGCAGGGGGTGAGATGAGGAGGGGGTGAGAGGAGCAGGGGGTGAGAGGAGGAGGGGGTGAGAGGAGCAGCGGGTGAGATGGGGAGGGGGTGAGAGGAGCAGGGGTGAGATGGGGGAGTGAGAGGAGAGGGGGAAAGATGGGGAAGGGGTGAGAAAGCAGGGGATGAGAAGAGGGAGTTAGAGGTGCAGGGGGTGAGATGGGGGAGTGAGATGCACCAGGGTGAGATGGGGGAGTGAGAGGTGCAGGGGGTGGGATGGGGAGGGAGTGAGAGGCGCAGGGGTTGAGATGGGGGTGTGAGGCACAGGGATGAGATGGGGGAGTGAGAGGAACAGGGGGTGAGATGGGGAGGGAGTGAGAGGTGCAGGGGGTGAGATGGGGGAGTGAGGCACAGGGAGTGAGAAGTGTAGGGGGTAAGTAAAGGAGAGAAAGATTCAGATGATCAGACACAAATAAGAACATATAAAGAGCAAGAGATACCTAAGATGAAGATATGGACACATGAGGAGAGTGACATACAAAGGAAACAATAAAGCAGAAGGGACACATGGAAGACATAAGAGAGGTGAGCAAAAGTTGTTCAACATATACTGCTATATTGTGAATCAATCTAAAATTAGGAGGGGGCACTGCTGTGGGCATTGTATGTGTAAGTGGCTCTGCTATTGTGGGCATTGTGTGTGTAAAGGGTACTAGTATGTGGCGCGGGCAATGTGAATAAGATTGTGCTACTGTGAGGCATTATTTTGAATTGGTGGTACTTTTGTGTGGCCACGACCCTTCCTTGTGAGCCCACACCCCTTTCTTCTGCGCACGCTAAGCGGGAGGGGTCGCGGGGGAGGTGAGTTCTCCCACATCTCCAGGACCACTTTAAGCCCTGGTTACAACAACAAAACACATACATACAATGTGATAATTACAAACAAAGACATTTTTGTAACTGTTGCTTGTGCAGGCTGTATATAATACAAAGTAACATATTGCTTCAATAGGAACATTATGTACTTAGTAACACATTTCATTATTAGACAGCAGCAGGCTAGTAAAGCCACCCAGCATATTTACACATCTCATTCTGTATAACTGGAATTACACATAAAATATTACAAATGCCATAGATGAATAAGGGCTGGTTATACTTAATCATGCACAAGAAAAACTGACTATTGATATATAGATATACATATATACATACAGTAGTTCCTGGAAAGAGTGAGTTCTAGGAGCTTCATAAATACCTCAATGTCCAGAACGGTGATGGATTGGGACTCGTAGAACTGCCTGACTACCGCCAATCCTTTTGGATGGGGGATGGAGGTGTACAGGCTACTGATATCAAGTGGACACAGGATACTGCCTTGTGGAATCTCACTGATACTTGATAGTCGTTGTAAAAAGCACGTAGTATCCTTGATTAGTGTTGCTTGTTTCATTACATGTGGTTGAAGAATGCAAGTATAAAGAAATCGGGCTGTACAATGAATCTCGAGCCGAGATTATGGGTCGTCCCGGTGAATGGGTTAAATTTTTGTGAATTTTGGGGACACTATACAGGATGGGGCTCACTGGAAAAGGTTGTTGTAATGCTTTAAAGATTTTACTATCCAGCAGGCCTTGTGTTAATGCTTCCTGTAAGATCTCCTGTAGTTCTGATTGGTATTGTATTGTGGGGTCCCCCGGCAGTTTTTGATAGACCTCCTCATCGGCAAGTTGACGTTCAATTTCAGCCATATAGTCTTCTAAGTTCTGAATAACTATGGCGCCCCCCTTATCGGCGGGCGCACTATGATGTCACGGTAAGAGGACAACTGCTGTAAGGCTGTATGTTCCTGTCAGCTGAGGTTGTAATGTTTTAATGGAGTTGTTGGAGGACAGTGGATCAAAGGTGGAGGTGCTTCTTTTTGACAGAAATTGATGGTTGGGGGTATTCTGTGTAAGGGAGACAGAATTCTGAAAAAATTCTTGCAGTCTTAGCTTGCGGGAAAATTGATGTAACTCGACTTTCCAATTCAGATCCTGATGTGTATTGGTTGGGACGAAGGAAAAGCCTTTGTTTAATACACTCTCTTTGGCTGATGTTAATATTCTAGAAGATAGATTATAAATCAGTTTTTCTTGGCCTTGCTTTTTTGAGACTTGTCTTCTCTTTTGCCACGCATTTTGACCCCCGCGATGGGTGGCTTTGCACTTGTCTTGGAATGCTGTAGAGTTTGGCTTGTGGGACCTAAAGGGACAGATGGTCCTTCCAAAGGGTCATCGGAATCTCGGATAACAAACTCACTATCGCTGTTGGATGTGGGGAGCTCACGTCCCCTTTGTTCTCTGCGTCTACGCCAGCTTTGCCTAGAGTATGTGCCGATATTTCTTGTTTGTCGATTTTTCCCACCCATTAACCAGTGATACACTTGGTTAGAATCATAGTCATTCTGAACTGTTTCGAATTTTTTTGTTTTACATTTTGCCAGGTCGTTCTGATATGTTTCAATCTTCCGTTTAATTGACGCATAGCAGTCAGTGCTAGAGTCTCTCGTCAAAGTGGTCACATACTCAGTTTCTAATTTAGAAATTTTCTCCCGTGCTGCCACAAGTTCTCTTTCAGATTCCTGGATAACTAAGAGCATCAAATCCAGACTGCATTTGTTTACAATCCCTATCCATTTCTGGCAAAAGTCTGGATTGAAGCGGCCAATGGTGGGTGCATTGCATACACGAAATCCCTGGGGTATCATTTGTTGTCTGTAATACTTTGTTAGTGAAATCCCGTGCATGAGATTTCACGTTTCTTAAGTTTAATTAATTGTTCACAGACCTCCTCCGTTGATTGCTGTGTATCCTTATTCAGCCACTCATACTTAAAAAGAATATCCTCCACTTCCTCATCTGTAAAACTGTGTATAAATCCCTTGGTAATCTGCATACCTTTGCAACCCAAGGGAAATTTGGTGCCAGCCACATTGCTAGAGTTTGCAGTCTCAGCAGTGTTGGAATCCATCCTATGATGCTGTGCACGTTATGCCTCCAAAGGATGGCTGTGTCTAGCACAGCCTGTGTAAAACTTTGCTGGTGGTGCTCGGTTCCGTGATGGAGCAAGCAGCTCCTGGAATACAGACGCGAAGTAGAACCGTCACTCGTTGCTGGAATACACCTGGTGGGAGCCTTCAGTAGAATATGGACAGTGAAAAGCAAGAGACTGTGGCACTCCTGTATGGAGTGCTTGTCAGTTATTTTATTTATATGTATGTGTGTGTGTATGTGTATGTATATATATATATATATATATATATATACAATATATATATATATATATATATATATATATATAGTGAAAAGGAAGAGACTGTGGCACTCCCGAAGTTGAAGAATTTTTTACTGGCACCAAATTTCCCTTGTACTGTTCGAGAACGCATGGCTCTTCATCGCTCTTTAATCAACAAAGCCCTCAAGACAAAGGTGGCTGAACAACCCGTGGCACGACACTTTTTACAGGCGGGCCACACACTGGCTCACCTTAAACATATCCTAATCGACCACATCCCAGTGGCGCTAAGAGGTGGGGACCGTGATGGAAAATTGCTTAGATGCGAAAGCTGGTGGATCCATACCCTCAATACAGTGTTTCCGTTTGGCATGAATGAACGTCTCAACTGGACTGTTTTTGGAGAATGCTGATCATCGGTTTAAAGACATCACTGGGCACATGTCGTGTGTCTGTACCCCCGCTAGTAATTAGTACATTCAATCTACTGTCTCTTTAGATCTAGTTTTTAGCCATGTGACTCAACATTATGTCACATGCATAAATATAGGTATAGATATATGCTGCATTTCATTGGACCTGATATATACACCAACGACCGGTGCTTCTTTTTCTCGTTTTCTCTTCTTTTTCTTCTTTCCTTTTCTTCCTCTTTTTGTTTTCCCTTTTTTTCCATCCATTTTCATTTTTTCATTCATTTTTTCTATCTTTCATTTGTTCTCATCTTTTTCTCTTCTACTTTTCTCATCCTGTTTTTCATGTTTTGTATCTTTTTCTCCTCTGGTTCTCATTTTTTTTCTCACCTTTTTTTTCTCATCTTTTTTCTCACCTTTTTCTCATCCTCTACTCATACTCTTCCCATCTTTATTATAATGGTGTCCTGTGCCAGGATTGCTACCAGTTTGCATTCTCAGAATAGTGACTTAGCGCAGGTGGTATTCACCTGCTTTTAGGATTATCTTACCGAGCCCCTTTAGAATGAAAAGGGTACCGGTGTATATGGACGTTAGTTGTTATTTGTCATTTGTTATTGTTTATTTCATACCTTTAATGTGATGCTTGTATTTTCACACAGCTTGCCCCTCGGAGGGCCGGGGAGATCACTCAGCGGCAACGCGCCGTCACCATGGCAACCTGACAGCCACGCTGCAGTTTGGTTGCCTAGGTAACCAGGACGGAAGCCGGCTGACGTCACCGGAAGTGACGCTCCGCCACCAGTTGCAGATGGAAGCGCCCGCCGGGCCCGGCTCTCCTGCGGCAAGATGACTTCCACCTATTTAGGTAAGATGTCTTTGTGTGTCCTTGTTTGTTACAACTTTGTAAATTATTTTATGCCTGCCTTGACAACGGTGCTTGCGGCACCGAAACGTTGGCTGCTATAGGCATGTGAGCATTATAGATATGATTCAGTAAAACATTCTTCAACTTCGGGAGTGCCACACTCTCTTCCTTTTCATTATTTATATATATATATATATATATATATATATATATATATATATATATATACATACACACACACACACACACATATAAATAAAATAACTGACAAGCACTCCATACAGCAATTTGATGCCCTGGTGCTTTTCACATAAAAAATAATGATATACAGAATCAGACTGGCAGCACTCACAGGACTTGTTAATGTATAAAAAATGCTACTTGCACCATGCTTTTATTTCCTTTATGCGTATAATCCCTGAGGATAGTTGTATACATAAAGGAAATGGAGTAAAAGAGTGGTGCAACTACTGTAGTATTTTTTATACATTACCAAGTCATGGGAGTGCCACCAGCCTCTAGGTTTACAGTATATAAACTTACTTTTACTTTTTTGCAGGCAGACACAGCACATGTGTTGATGAGAATGGGGGCCAGGCACACTGCAGTATTAGGCTCCGTCCACTCGCGGTGCCATGATTCATGGGTCTGTGAGGGAGCAGGGATAAAATTAAGCGAGTCTCATATAATCGTGTCATATAAGCTCCTCCTCAGCACCAAAGACCCACTATGTACGGCATAATCCGCCAGTGGCGGGGCTTCGATCGCAGGCCCACGTGCAGCTTTTTAAAAGAAAATTGGCCTGTCAGAGGGGTTTCTGGGTACTCAGAAACTCCCCTACTTGCTCTCTCTGCACATGTTATATCTGCCTCCCCTGCAGTGCACATGGTTTTGCCCAGTTGCTAACAGAATTCCTGCTGTGATCAACTTGGAATTACCCCCTTTGTTTTTTCGTTATCCAGTTATTTTTAACTAGAGCTATTCCGCAAAACCTTTTTATACCTTTAAGGTACATATTGTGTTTTTCCTTAACAGTCTAATGGTTGAAATGATATCAGCACAAGACTGCATTACCCCTATTCAAAACTGAACAAACTACTCAAAAACCTACCACATTACATGCAGAAAAACGTGGTGGTTGCGACAAGTGCAATACTGTACTGTAGCTCAAATTGCATCTTTCTTGACTGTCAACATATAGTACAGGTTGAGTCTCCCTTATCCAAAATGCTTGGGACCAGAGGTATTTTGGATATGGGATTTTTCCGTATTTTGGAATAATTGCATACCATAATGAGATATCATGGTGATGGGACCTAAATCTAAGCACAGAATGCATTTATGTTACATATACACCTTATACACACAGCCTGAAGGTAGTTTTAGCCAATATTTTTTATAACTTTGTGCATTAAACAAAGTGTGTGTACATTCACACAATTCATTTATGTTTCATATACACCTTATACACACAGCCTGAAGGTCATTTAATACAATATTTTTAATAACTTTGTGTATTAAACAAAGTTTGGGTACATTGAGCCATCAAAAAACAAAGGTTTCACAATCTCACTCTCGCTCAAAAAAGTCCGTATTTCGGAATATTCCGTATTTCGGAATATTTGGATATGGGATACTCAACCTGTATAAGGAAAGAAATATGGAAATAATCCTCTTTCCCTTCCTGAACAAGCAGGGCTATCTAGTATCCTACTCAAACATTTGGGCCCCACCGCCAAAGACTTCCCTACCAATGCTACTCTAAGTAGCACTGAACCCCTTACTGATACCGCTGAAAGTGGTTACCAAGGAAATAAAATAAATATGCCCCTTGAACTGTAGTTTAATAAATCTAATATATGTTCCCTAGCTATATAATAATCGAGAATGACGTGCATTTGAAGTGGCTTCTGCAATGAAGCAGCCTGCAAAATGGAAGGAATCTTGAGGATTACGTTTATACCCAATGCGCCTGACACGAATGTCAGTGAAGTACAGGTTAGCTTAACCACATATGATTTATTGAACCAAATAACATATTTTTGCATTGGTCTGCTTTCACGGCACTGAAACATGACGCAGGCCCTAATCTTGGTCTCCAAAACCATGGTATTGTACATAGGGGATTTCAGATACATAAAAAATACTAGAGCAGCACAATGCTTAAAACCCTTTTGCTGAAGAAAGCAGGTGTTTGCACAGATACCGTATATAGTGCTGTGTGCCTAGGTCCATACTCTAGAAAACTTGACAGCTAATAAATCACTATTAAATACGTGCATGCGTTTGATGTAAAAGATTTTTTTTTCAAATAAAACTATTTTTTACCAGTTTCCTGCAAAGATATATTGCCAACATGGACAGATGTGTATCTTCCCTAATTTTATCCTCTTACTTTCTTCCGTTAGCTACTTTTAAAGAAAAAAAGTTACAGTTTGTTTAATTCCCCTTGGAATGCATTTGAAGCGGACTTCGCGTTTCCTTGCCTTGTTTTCCAGATCATCAGTTCTGCAAATAAGTGAAGTATTTTGATCTTTAAGTTGTTTCAGTTATACAGACATGCCAAACAAATGTGCAGCTCTATCTTGTAATTCTATTTCACTGACTTGTTCCCAGGACAGTAATTGATTTTTTGAGGTCCAAAATTGTAACATCAAAGTCTGCTTTAAAATGAAGCTGCAAGTCCCTTGCTTCTCTCGGCTAATATCAGTCTTCAGGGCAATTCTAGTACATGTGTTGTCTCGCATCTTACTATGTAATGCGATGTATATCTTTTCTCTTCAGGTTTCATGAACTTTATACAAAGTGGAAGTATAATTCTTTGTGGCTTGGTTTATTGACTTTCATTTCGATGACTGGATATGGAAGGCTTTAGTTATGATTGCCAAATATCACTCATTTAATGCATTTATAATATGTCAGGAGTGAAATATTGCAAGTATTTCAATGCAAAGGGATCTATCGATCATAAGTAATTACTGTTACTGTGTCTTCTTTCCCTAATTAAGTTCCACCTGGCTTTAGGGATGCATATTGATTGCATTAAATGAGCACAATATTTTTATTCCATAGTACTATACATTTGTCTTCACAAATCTTTCATTAGTTTCTCTCTGTTCCACGATACCTTAGTGTTAACAATTCTTAATCAACTGAATGTTGAATTCTATTACTCTTATTTAATTTTAACACAAGTGTTCTCCCAGTATTGCAGCAATGTCAGATTACCACTGTGAACTATTGCTGGTGAAGTGCAGGGGAAATTGATTCAGCGCTCATCTTTCCTGATTCAACCCCTACTTGCCAAAAGAGATTAATCAGTAATGCTACACTGAGGGTTCAGATTAAATGCTGTGTCATGCTTACTGATTGCCTTGGGAACTAAAGTAAAAAAGTTCCATGTCATAATCAAGGCAGTAGAGAGCCTGGTTGAGCCCAGGTACTTTTCAGTGGGTGAGGCCTAATCATAGGAGGAGTGGCCATGCACCCTTAGAAAAATACAGACAAAAATGTATTTTAAGTGCCTCACAGGCCACACTGCAGCCCAGCACACCGTAGTGTGTGCTGGGCTGAGGATAAGAAAAGCAGCTGCTGATGCCAGGTAAGTGGGGAGGACCTGGGCCCCTCCATCAGAGCTGGGCCCGAGTAATTAGTATCCTTTCTCCTCCCCTCTGGCACCACTGGTCATAACATAGGAACCAGAGGCTGTAGGTAACAGTCTGGTTATGGTGATAGGCATGTAGCATAGTATGGTCCCTATTTTGACAGATTTACTAATTAAAGTCTGAATTTTTTTTATTTTCAGCCATCTGCCAGCAAGTTGTTATTACTGAATCTGAAAGAGTCAAAAAACAATTTAAAGCACTGTAAGCTCGGTGCTAAATCTGCTTTATGTCTGTGCCACCAGTTTGCAAATCATTTTACTGGTGCCCACTTGGCAAATCATTTTACTGGTTCCCTGTGCAATTCAATCCAATTCAAATTTCTTATCCTTACCTATAAAGTCCTCAATGGGATGACTTATTCATAATTATCATATCTCATCTCATAATACTCTCTCTTCTTCCCACTATTAACTTAAAGAATTCCTTACCACACCTGATCAGACTCCCCCACTTTAAAAAAAAGATCTTTATTTGAGCTTCTTATTCTACTTCAACCTATTCCACCCATATTAATCCACCTTCATGGTTCCAATCTCCAGGATGAATCACACTCATTCCAGTTGTGTTCTCCTTCAACTAGATAAGAAATAATCTAATTTTCTACCTTGCGTGTACCTGTAATACTGTAGGTATATCCTGTTCTTTTCACTGTCTTGTGCTGCAGAGCACTGTTGCACAATTCAAATCTGTGATAAAAATAATAATAATGGTGGTAATTGCTTTAGAGATTCATGTTTTGTTTAATTTTTATATATTTTCATGGGATCTAAATGGTATAGCTTGGAGCAATCAGCAATGTTTTGGAGAAATAGAAAGAATAAGGAGTCCATGTACTAAGTGGAGATAAGAGGGGGCAAAACAAAAATGCTGAGAAAATACCTGCGCATATCACTTCTTGATATGTACTAAAGGGTTATCTCTACCATCAGCACTATGGGGGTAATTCAGACTTGATTGTAGAGGTGGGTGCTAAATTTAGCAAATCTACGATCACTTTCACAGACTAGCGGGGGGACGTCCAGCACAGGGCTAGTCCGCCCCGCATGTCTGGCTCTGCCCTACCCCGCACAGGTACAAAAGCATCGCACGGCGACAATGCTTTTGTACCTGAAGAGTAGCTCCCTACCAGCGCAGCTCCTGCGCGCTTGCAGGGAGCCACCTGTCACTCTATGGGTTGCTGCGGCTTCGTGTGACATCACGCAGCCGCCATGGCCCACCCCTCACGCAGTCCGGGCATGCCTGCATTGCCCGGACCGTGCCCCCAAAACGGCGGCCCAACGCTGCCTGCCCACCCCTCCCACCCAGCGAATGCCTCTGCCTGTCAATCAGGCAGAGGCGATCGCTGGGCTGAGATGCCGATCGCATCTCCGGCGCATGCGCAGTTCAGGCCTGATCACCCGCCGGCGCTGTGTGAAAGCGCACATCAGCAATCAGGTCTGAATCAGCCCCTAAGAGCAGCTCTAAGTGTACCAGATGTTACTAAGAAGAAATATCACTTACTATAAGCTGTCTTTTCCAGCGCTGGCTTCATTATCTCTAGTTGCTGTTATCTTCCTCTCATGTGAAGACCAGTGAGAACCAGGCTGCAGTAAGTGAATTGAGTCACATTTGTTAAACTAGTTGGAAGCTGCACGGGAAACAGGACAGGAGTGGAGAACAGAAAGGTTACAAGTAAGTAAAGGTTACACAGTGCAGTCGGGACAAGCAATGTGTCTCTGCTGACACTGCTGGTGGGGTGACTTAACTTTCTCCTCAGCACGACTATTTTTAGTACATATTGTGTTAGACATCTCCTGCTTTGCAACAATAACAGGCAGGACTGGACTGGCCATCTAGCAAATGGCAGATGGGCTGGTCCCACCACACAGAGGGCATCCTCCCTGCGCTCTGCTTGGCTGCTCGGCACATGGAGACATGGATTGGCTGAGCAGTGCAGCCTCCTGGTGCTCTGCTCAGCCACCCAGCATACAGAGACATGGGGGCATGTGCTAAACCATGCCTTTGTGAGCCGTGACCACTCCTCCTTGTCACATGTTAATTTTAGAGCCCCAGTCCATTCCTGCTAATAGGTGAAGTAGGAGTGACTTTTTCTCCATGATAAATGGATTTTTATTACATAGACCTCTAGAACTAGTGTTATTATAATCTGTAATGTACTGCATCAAAATTTGACAACTAAAATTTTATAATTTAGCATCCTAGTACTGGGTCCCTGTAATGCAATTAGGACCATGGAGAACTAGCTACCCCAGGAGTATATAATAAATTACAGATGTTCCCTTATTTAACTGTCTTAAGAAAAATCTCATGATAAGATATCACAAGTTATGGGTGGTAATTCCAAATTGATCGCAGCAGGAATTTTGTTAGCAGTTGGGCAAAACCATGTGCACTGCAGGGTGGGCAGATTTAATATGTGCAGAGATAGTTAGATTTGAGTGTGGTGTGTTCAATCTGCAATCTAAATTGCAGTGTAAAAATAAAGCAGACAGTATTTACCCTGCACAGAAACAAAGTAACCCACCCAAATCTAACTCTTTCTGCACATGTTAAAACTGCCTGCCCTGCAGTGCACATGGTTTTGCCCAACTGCTAACAAAATTCCTGCTGCGATCAACTTGGAATTACCCCCAAGGTAAGGTGTCACAAGCTAGATTTGTATAGATCACTAGCTTGTGACACCTTGTTACAAGATTTTATACCCTAATATGAGATGTCCAGCATAAAACAAAGCTACTGTATTCAAATGTCTGGCTTTAAGGGTAGTTACATGAAGACATAACCGCAGATTTCAAGTGTTGGAATGAACATGATGTGAAACATCCTATCAGACACTTACCTTTGGTGAATTGGGTTTTCTGGTTATAAACTGTAAGATTTTGGGGTAATCCCAATCTATGTCCAATAACAGCAAAAGTACCCTGGCCATTTGGGCTATACAAAGCTTTATATACTATTTAGTCTCTGTATTGTGCCTTAATGTGCTGCTTGTGAGTAGGCCCAACCAAAGTTACAATTAGATTAATAACCCAACATTTGCAGGATGTAATTATACACTTACTGTGACCCCAAAGACAGGGACATATTACTACACCCCTCAAACCACCTCATAACTCAGGTAATAATAGTATATACCCCCCTATACATTATTACATTATTTGCCCACCAGGTAATATTAGTATACACACACACACACACACACACACACACACACACACACACACATTACTACACCCCCAAATACACTCGGTAATGTTGGTGTATAAGCCCCCCAATACATTTCCACCAACCCACCTCCCCACAGACCATTGCGGGAGCTGTACGGGGAAAACAGGGGCAGGTTGTGGTGTTTTGGGGGCTGCTGCGTGACGTCACATGCAGCCGCGTCAATGAAAAAGATTCCAGGCTGTAGAGGCAGGGGGTCGTCCACAGTTTCCGCAATCTCAATTAAATTACAGTCACAGCCGCTGGGCAGGACATACAGAATGTGAAAGAAAGGATTGCAGATTCTGCTTTTTAGCAGAATCTGCAGTCCAACCTGAAAAACCTTCATGTCCCATTAAAGAAAAGTGTTAATGTGTGTTAACATGGGTCAACAGGCACTAATGCACGGAATCTGTGAAAGTTCACGGATTCATGCATTAATGCTGTTGCGGCACCCATTAACCCTTGAGTTATCAAGGAATTTTTTTCGACACGCTGGGGCAGGTCCAAAAAATCCCCAGTATCAATTAGCCCATGGTAATCTACCGCATCTAAATGAATTCCCCCTTATGCAGAAGATGGCCTTAAATATTACAATATACAGTACTTGAAAAACTGAGCACACTGAAAAGAAAATCACATCATAGCACACAGTCACTGATAGGTAGATAGAAAACATCATATACAGTACAGCAACTTAGGTGACACCAGTTCCTAAGTAATAGAGATGTGCACTTGAAATATTTCGGGTTTTGTGTTTTGGTTTTGGGTTCGGTTCCGCGGCCGTGTTTTGGGTTCGACCGCGTTTTGGCAAAACCTCACCGAATTTTTTTTGTCGGATTCGGGTGTGTTTTGGATTCGGGTGTTTTTTTTAAAAAACACTAAAAAACAGCTTAAATCATAGAATTTGGGGGTCATTTTGATCCCAAAGTATTATTAACCTCAAAAACCATAATTTCCACTCATTTTCAGTCTATTCTGAATACCTCACACCTCACAATATTATTTTTAGTCCTAAAATTTGCACCTAGGTCGCTGGATGACTAAGCTAAGCGACCCTAGTGGCCGACACAAACACCGTGCCCATCTAGGAGTGGCACTGCAGTGTCACGCAGGATGGCCCTTCCAAAAAACACTCCCCAAACAGCACATGACGCAAAGAAAAAAAGAGGCGCAATGAGGTAGCTGTGTGAGTAAGATAAGCGACCCTAGTGGCCGACACAAACACCGGGCCCATCTAGGAGTGGCACTGCAGTGTCACGCAGGATGGCCCTTCCAAAAAACCCTCCCCAAACAGCACATGACGCAAAGAAAAAAAGAGGCGCAATGAGGTAGCTGTGTGAGTAAGATAAGCGACCCTAGTGGCCGACACAAACACCGGGCCCATCTAGGAGTGGCACTGCAGTGTCACGCAGGATGGCCCTTCCAAAAAACACTCCCCAAACAGCACATGACGCAAAGAAAAAAGAGGCGCAATGAGGTAGCTGTGTGAGTAAGATAAGCGACCCTAGTGGCCGACACAAACACCGTGCCCATCTAGGAGTGGCACTGCAGTGTCACGCAGGATGGCCCTTCCAAAAAACCCTCCCCAAACAGCACATGACGCAAAGAAAAAAAGAGGCGCAATGAGGTAGCTGTGTGAGTAAGATAAGCGACCCTAGTGGCCAACACAAACACCGGGCCCATCTAGGAGTGTCACTGCAGTGTCACGCAGGATGGCCCTTCCAAAAAACCCTCCCCAAACAGCACATGACGCAAAGAAAAAAAGAGGCGCAATGAGGTAGCTGTGTGAGTAAGATAAGCGACCCTAGTGGCCGACACAAACACCGTGCCCATCTAGGAGTGGCACTGCAGTGTCACGCAGGATGGCCCTTCCAAAAAACACTCCCCAAACAGCACATGACGCAAAGAAAAAAAGTGGCGCAATGAGGTAGATGTGTGAGTAAGATAAGCGACCCTAGTGGCCGACACAAACACCGTGCCCATCTAGGAGTGGCACTGCAGTGTCACGCAGGATGGCCCTTCCAAAAAACCTTCCCCAAACAGCACATGACGCAAAGAAAAAAAGAGGCGCAATGAGGTAGCTGTGTGAGTAAGATAAGCGACCCTAGTGGCCGACACAAACACCGGGCCCATCTAGGAGTGGCACTGCAGTGTCACGCAGGATGGCCCTTCCAAAAAACCTTCCCCAAACAGCACATGACGCAAAGAAAAAAAGAGGCGCAATGAGGTAGCTGTGTGAGTAAGATAAGCGACCCTAGTGGCCGACACAAACACCGTGCCCATCTAGGAGTGGCACTGCAGTGTCACGCAGGATGGCCCTTCCAAAAAACCCTCCCCAAACAGCACATGACGCAAAGAAAAAAAGATGCGCAATGAGGTAGCTGTGTGAGTAAGATAAGCGACCCTAGTGGCCGACACAAACACCGGGCCCATCTAGGAGTGGCACTGCAGTGTCACGCAGGATGGCCCTTCCAAAAAACATTCCACAAACAGCACATGACGCAAAGAAAAATTAAAGAAAAAAGAGGTGCAAGATGGAATTGTCCTTGGGCCCTCCCACCCACCCTTATGTTGTATAAACAGGACATGCACACTTTAACCAACCCATCATTTCAGTGACAGGGTCTGCCACATGACTGTGACTGAAATGACGGGTTGGTTTGGACCCCCACCAAAAAAGAAGCAATTAATCTCTCCTTGCACAAACTGGCTCTACAGAGGCAAGATGTCCACCTCATCATCATCCTCCGATATATCACCGTGTACATCCCCCTCCTCACAGATTATCAATTCGTCCCCACTGGAATCCACCATCTCAGCTCCCTGTGTACTTTGTGGAGGCAATTGCTGCTGGTCAATGTCTCCACGGAGGAATTGATTATAATTCATTTTAATGAACATCATCTTCTCCACATTTTCTGGATGTAACCTCGTACGCCGATTGCTGACAAGGTGAGCGGCGGCACTAAACACTCTTTCGGAGTACACACTTGTGGGAGGGTAACTTAGGTAGAATAAAGCCAGTTTGTGCAAGGGCATCCAAATTGCCTCTTTTTCCTGCCAGTATAAGTACGGACTGTGTGACGTGCCTACTTGGATGCGGTCACTCATATAATCCTCCACCATTCTTTCAATGGTGAGAGAATCAAATGCAGTGACAGTAGACGACATGTCCGTAATCGTTGTCAGGTCCTTCAGTCCGGACCAGATGTCAGCATCAGCAGTCGCTCCAGACTGCCCTGCATCACCGCCAGCGGGTGGGCTCGGAATTCTGAGCCTTTTCCTCGCACCCCCAGTTGCGGGAGAATGTGAAGGAGGAGATGTTGACAGGTCGCGTTCCGCTTGACTTGACAATTTTGTCACCAGCAGGTCTTTGAACCCCAGCAGACTTGTGTCTGCCGGAAAGAGAGATCCAAGGTAGGCTTTAAATCTAGGATCGAGCACGGTGGCCAAAATGTAGTGCTCTGATTTCAACAGATTGACCACCCGTGAATCCTTGTTAAGCGAATTAAGGGCTCCATCCACAAGTCCCACATGCCTAGCGGAATCGCTCCGTGTTAGCTCCTCCTTCAATGTCTCCAGCAAAAGCCTGATGAGGGGAATGACCTGACTCAGGCTGGCAGTGTCTGAACTGACTTCACGTGTGGCAAGTTCAAAGGGCATCAGAACCTTGCACAACGTTGAAATCATTCTCCACTGCGCTTGAGACAGGTGCATTCCACCTCCTATATCGTGCTCAATTGTATAGGCTTGAATGGCCTTTTGCTGCTCCTCCAACCTCTGAAGCATATAGAGGGTTGAATTCCACCTCGTTACCACTTCTTGCTTCAGATGATGGCAGGGCAGGTTCAGTAGTTTTTGGTGGTGCTCCAGTCTTCTGTACGTGGTGCCTGTACGCCGAAAGTGTCCCGCAATTCTTCTGGCCACCGACAGCATCTCTTGCACGCCCCTGTCGTTTTTTAAAAAATTCTGCACCACCAAATTCAAGGTATGTGCAAAACATGGGACGTGCTGGAATTTGCCCATATTTAATGCACACACAATATTGCTGGCGTTGTCAGATGCCACAAATCCACAGGAGAGTCCAATTGGGGTAAGCCATTCCGCGATGATCTTCCTCAGTTGCCGTAAGAGGTTTTCAGCTGTGTGCGTATTCTGGAAAGCGGTGATACAAAGCGTAGCCTGCCTAGGAAAGAGTTGGCGTTTGCGAGATGCTGCTACTGGTGCCGCCGCTGCTGTTCTTGCGGCGGGAGTCCATACATCTACCCAGTGGGCTGTCACAGTCATATAGTCCTGACCCTGCCCTGCTCCACTTGTCCACATGTCCGTGGTTAAGTGGACATTGGGTACAACTGCATTTTTTAAGACACTGGTGAGTCTTTTTCTGACGTCCGTGTACATTCTCGGTATCGCCTGCCTAGAGAAGTGGAACCTAGATGGTATTTGGTAACGGGGGCACACAGCCTCAATAAATTGTCTAGTTCCCTGTGAACTAACGGCGGATACCGGACGCACGTCTAACACCAACATAGTTGTCAAGGCCTCAGTTATCCGCTTTGCAGCAGGATGACTGCTGTGATATTTCATCTTCCTCGCAAAGGACTGTTGGACAGTCTATTGCTTACTGGAAGTAGTACAAGTGGGCTTACGACTTCCCCTCTGGGATGACGATCGACTCCCAGCAGCAACAACAGCAGCGCCAGCAGCAGTAGGCATTACACTCAAGGATGCATCGGAGGAATCCCAGGCAGGACTCGTCAGAATTGCCAGTGACATGGCCTGCAGGACTATTGGCATTCCTGGGTAAGGAGGAAATTGACACTGAGGGAGTTGGTGGGGTGGTTTGCGTGAGCTTGTTTACAAGAGGAAGGGATTTACTGGTCAGTGGACTGCTTCCGCTGTCACCCAAAGTTTTTGAACTTGTCACTGACTTATTATGAATGCGCTGCAGGTGACGTATAAGGGAGGATGTTCCGAGGTGGTTAACGTCCTTACCCCTACTTATTACAGCTTGACAAAGGCAACACACGGCTTGACAAATGTTGTCCGCATTTCTGGTGAAATACTTCCACACCGAAGAGCTGATTTTTTTGGTATTTTGACCAGGCATGTCAATGGCCCTATTCCTCCCACGGACAACAGGTGTCTCCCCGGGTGCCTGACTTAAACAAACCACTTCACCATCAGAATCCTCCTGGTCAATTTCCTCCCCAGCGCCAGCAACACCCATATCCTCCTCATCCTGGTTTACTTCAACACTGACATCTTCAATCTGACTATCAGGAACTGGACTGCGGGTGCTCCTTCCAGCACTTGCAGGGGGCGTGCAAATGGTGGAAGGCGCCTGCTCTTCACGTCCAGTGTTGGGAAGGTCAGGCATCGCAACCGACACAATTGGACTCTCCTTGTGGATTTGGGATTTCGAAGAACGCACAGTTCTTTGCGGTGCTTTTGCCAGCTTGAGTCTTTTCAGTTTTCTAGCGAGAGGCTGAGTGCTTCCATCCTCATGTGAAGCTGAACCACTAGCCATGAACATAGGCCAGGGCCTCAGCCGTTCCTTGCCACTCCGTGTGGTAAATGGCATATTGGCAAGTTTACGCTTCTCCTCCGACAATTTTATTTTAGGTTTTGGAGTCCTTTTTTTACTGATATTTGGTGTTTTGGATTTGACATGCTCTGTACTATGACATTGGGCATCGGCCTTGGCAGACGACGTTGCTGGCATTTCATCGTCTTGGCCATGACTAGTGGCAGCAGCTTCAGTACGAGGTGGAAGTGGATCTTGATATTTCCCTAATTTTGGAACCTCAACATTTTTGTTCTCCATATTTTAATAGGCACAACTAAAAGGCACCTCAGGTAAACAATGGAGATGGATGGATACTAGTATACTTATGGATGGACTGCCGAGTGCCGACACAGAGGTAGCTACAGCCGTGGACTACCGTACTGTGTCTGCTGCTAATATAGACTGGATGATAATGAGATGAAATCAATATATATATATATGTATGTATATATAATATCACTAGTACTGCAGCCGGACAGGTAGATAATATATTTATTAGGTAATGATGACTGATGACGGACCTGCTGGACACTGTCAGCTCAGCAGCACCGCAGACTGCTACAGTAAGCTACTATACTATAGTAGTATGTACAAAGAAGAAAGAAAAAAAAACCACGGGTAGGTGGTATACAATTATGGATGGACTGCCGAGTGCCGACACAGAGGTAGCTACAGCCGTGGACTAACGTACTGTGTCTGCTGCTAATATAGACTGGATGATTGATAATGAGATGAAATCAATATATATATGTATGTATATATAATATTACTAGTACTGCAGCCGGACAGGTAGATAATATATTTATTAGATAATGATGACTGATGACGGACCTGCTGGACACTGTCAGCTCAGCAGCACCGCAGACTGCTACAGTAAGCTACTATACTCTTTAGTAGTATGTACAAAGAAGAAAGAAAAAAAAAAAACCACGGGTAGGTGGTATACAATTATGGATGGACAGCCGAGTGCCGACACAGAGGTAGCTACAGCCGTGGACTAACGTACTGTGTCTGCTGCTAATATAGAGTCTAGACTGGATGATAAATTATTGATAATGAGATGAAATCAATATAATATCACTAGTACTGCAGCCGGACAGGTACTATATATATATATTATGTAATGACTGATGACGGACCTGCTGGACACTGTCAGGTCAGCACAGCACCGCAGACTGCTACAGTAAGCTACTATAGTAGTATGTATAAAAAAGAATGAAAAAAAAAAAACCACGGGTAGGTGGTATACAATATTATATATATATATATATATTATATACAATTATATATATATATATATATATATATTAAACTGGTGGTGATTGATTATTAAACTGGTGGTCACTTCAGGTCACGTTGCAACTTGCAACTAGTACTCCGAGGCCTAAGCAGACAATCACAAAATATATTATTATACTGGTGGTCAGTGTGGTCACAACAATGGCAGTGTGGCACTGACTCTGGCAGCAAAAGTGTGCACTGTACGTTATATGTACTCCTGAGTCCTGCTCTCAGACTCTAACTGCTCCCCACTGTCAGTGTCTCCCCCACAAGTCAGATAATACACTTACAGTCACACTATCTATTATCTAATCTAGTATAAATATCACTTCAGCAAGTAGTATAGTAGTATACAGTATAGTAGTACTCCTCCTAATAATGCTCCCCAAAATACTGTGTCTCTCTCTTCTCTAAACGGAGAGGACGCCAGCCACGTCCTCTCCCTATGACTCTCAATGCACGTGTGAAAATGGCGGCGACGCGCGGCTCCTTATATAGAATCCGAGTCTCGCGATAGAATCCGAGCCTCGCGAGAATCCGACAGCGTGATGATGACGTTCGGGCGCGCTCGGGTTAGCCGAGCAAGGCGGGAAGATCCGAGCCTGCTCGGACCCGTGTAAAAAACCTGAAGTTCGGGCGGGTTCGGATTCAGAGGAACCGAACCCGCTCATCTCTACTAAGTAATAACCTACATACAGTATAAAAAGTGGAAAAAAATCCTGCATGATAACTCAAAAAACAAAAACCCTATGGTATACATCCATGCACCAACTATTAATTCCCAAATAATAAGAAAAGGCATGACACAGACATATTAGGAGAGAGACAAGAGAGACACATTTAAATGACTAATTCAATAACTAAAAGTCAGAACTAAACACAAAAATAATGATACACTTACTTTGACCCCAAAGACAAGGATATATTACTACACCCCCCTAACCACACCCGGTAATATTGATGTACAATCCCCACCTACATTACTATATCCACCTACCCGCCTTCCCCTCCTCAGCTATTATTAGTATAACCCCACTGCCTGCAGAGTTGCTGTTCTCTCCTCACACACTGGCTGCTGCAGTGGAGAAGCCAGGACAGGCCAGGGCAGGAGGCGGGGACTCGGAACCACATGGTGTACACAGTGCCTGGGATGACTCTAGTCCAGGGGTGGGCAATTATTTCAGCTGGGGGGCCGCTTAACACTTCCAGCGAATATTCGAGGGCCACACACAAAATACTCAGAGTCCCCTTTTTACACATTACGGCAGACAGCGTCCCCTTTTTACACATTACGGCAGACAGCGTCCCCCTTTTTACACATTACGGCAGACAGCGTGCCCTTTTTAACACATTACGGCAGACAGCGTCCCCTTTTTACACATTACGGCAGACAGCGTCCCCCTTTTTTACACATTACGGCAGACAGTGTCCCTTTTTACACATTACGGCAGACAGCGTCCCCCTTTTTTACACATTACGGCAGACAGTGTCCCCTTTTTACAAATTACGGCAGACAGCGTCCCCCTTTTTATACATTACAGCAAACAGTCCCTACCCACCCTTTCCTCCCCTCCCCTAAACCCATATTGCAGTTTTTAACTCCCCTCCCTCCCCACCCTTAAACCTATATGGCAGCTTAAGAACTGATCCAGGGGTTGGCTGGACAGGGGGTTTACCTGTTTGTCACAGTGGCAGATGATCCCCGCTGTCCGATGATCTGCGCTGCTGCCGGCCGGAGTCACCACTGATGTGGCCTCTCCTGCTCCGGCTCGCTGCCCGCTGCTTCTCCTCACTGGCCGCCGCTCAATCTCCTCCTCACAGGCCGCCGCTCCTGCTCACTGCAGTGCCCGCTCCCCGCGCCGCCCAGCTAACAGAGGAAATCCCGGTCAGCTGACCCTGTGACGTGACCGGGATTTCCTCAGCGGCGCCGCATCTGAGAGCGGTGCAATGACAAGCGGCCTGTCGGGCCGCTTGTCATTGCACTCTGGTGGGGCACAGCGGGCCAGGCAGGATCGGTCCGCGGGCCGCATCCGGCCCGCGGGCCGCCTGTTGCCCACCCCTACTCTAGTCCCTAGCCGGGCACCACACAGCTCCTGTGTAGATCCGTTTCTACAGCGGGAATCAGCCACAAGGGCAGGGTCTGAGAGGGATGCTGTATCTTCAGCAGGCACAGATGCAGGCAGTGCAGGGGATGCTTCTCCATGGCTCACACATTCCTCCTGAAGATGAAGTGAGAGGGATGGGAGGTGGGAAGAAAGGATGGAGTAGAAGAAAGGACACAGGGCAGTAAGGACAGAAAAGGGGATAAATGAATCCATCCACATCATGATCTCAGTGAGGAGCTGCTTTGTGAAGCTGGTGCCCACCCCTGCCTTGCACTCTGTGTTGCACATGCTGCAACACCCTAGTTATGGCCATGTAGAAGAGGATGAGCGTTGGGGCTTTACTCTGCAGCATGACTGGTTGCAGGGAGTAAGCTGGTTCTGGAGGCAGTCTGAGCTCCATATCAACTACTCCCTAAACCCAATGGTAGTTACCTCACTGGGTAGAGGTAATAATGGTGTTGGTAGTGGAGTCCATGAGATGGAGCAGGGTAGGGAAAAGGCAGGGGAGAGGTGGAGGTTGGAGATAATTAAAGTTACCTGTCAGGAAGATATCATTTGCACTGGTTAGTGTTTTAATATGTGGGAGAATCTGTAGGTGGAATCTGTGTTGTGATAGCTGTGTGGGTGAAGTTTAGGAAGATAAGTATACAAAGCACAATGTGGAATATTGTTAACTTAATCCATTATCTACAATACTGTATTATAATATCATGATTTTGATTTATTGGGGGAAAATGAAAAGTTTTCGTTAACTTACGGGGCTGCAAACAATTTTGTGTGAGATCGGGCTGCCGTAAAGTGCCGCTATGCTGATTCAGTCAGGCAGATGTCTTCTCCTGGAATTGAATTGCCCCCATGATATCAAGTCTTAATTATGTTGCTTTTCTGTACTGAGCTACTAGCATATACTTGTGACTCACACCACACAGAACAGTACAAATACATATACAAATTTAGTTTTTCTTACTCTTTCTGAAAATAATACTTCTTCAAAGAAACATTCAATAGCAATGTAATGACTGCTCCCTTGACAGATCGTGCATCGTCATCTACTTTGTATCTTAGTCTTTCTTTTTAAACAACATTATTTTCCATTATCTATCTCTGTGCCACTGTTCACCTTTGTGTAACTCTCTCTTAGTTGTTCATTTCATCAGCATCATTGTGTAAAGTACAGCAATTATTTTAAGATTTCAATTATTTTCAGAGGGAATACATTGAATTGCTCACTATAGTCTACAGTATATGTCAAACATGAAATGTACATAAATGTATACAATGGGGAAATTTACTATGATTTCAAAGTAGTGTTGCAGTTTTATTCTTAATGAATTTCTGAACATTTCAGAGTAACTTATTATATAAAGCGATTGTATAAAAAGAGGCTTGACATGTTAATTTGGTGTAAAGTTATGTGGTAAAAAGTAATGAAAAAGAAAGGCAAATGCTGTATATCTGCTTTAATGAAAGAACAGAGCACAATGTTATATTTGGTATCTGGTCTATATATCTATACTAAAAAGGTCTACAGTCAATAGGTCGACCACTAATGGTCGACATGCATTAGATGGACATGGTCAAAATGCTGACATGGTTAAAAGGTTGACATGACAATGGTCGACATACATATGGTTGACACTAAGTTTATCTACACTAGTGGGGCTTTTTATGGCAGAAAAGTGACAAAACACCCCCCAAAAATAAATTATGTTGACCTTTTTTGTCAAATATTTTCATGTCGAACTTTTCACCCAGTCGACCTTTTCTACTGTCTACCTACAGTATTCCCTGTTCACCTTTTGACCCTGTTGAACTTCAACCCTGTTGACCTAATGCATTAGATCATTAGTGGTCAACCTATGGACGGTAGGCCTTCTTAGTGTAGATCTAATGATCCACACCCATTTTATTTACTATATTTACCTATTTGTTTCAGAATTTTATGAGAACGGTCCTATGTTTGTATCACTTTTTCATAACACACTAGCACTGCACTGGGGATGTAATACAAAATACCAATATTCTTAAATTTGGAATCCACACACTTACTATAGGGCATCGTTAAGGTTTAGGAGAAAATCAAGTAAAAGTTGCAAAGTTGGCAATTAAAAAAACCATGTTGTGATGCAAGATGTGCAAATGCAACATTTGTATTACAGTACATGCATTTAAGTAGTCGTGAAATGAGTCATTAATAACAAATACCAGATTTATGAGAAGGAGAAAATGGATGGTATCCTATTAGCCCCAATGCCGTTTCAGACATTCAAAATGGCTGGATATCGTGATTAATGACCAATTGTTATTATTGTGGTATCCAATTAGGGGCAGAAATTGGACCTGCAATCACTCGAAAAGATAAATCCCCAATCTCATGTGTTATTGCAGCCTTGGTGGCCTCTTATCGTGGATTCACCTGAAGCATAATCTCCGATAAGTGACAGTATCAGGTGAAAAAGATGCCGGATAGCCCTCGGCAATCCTATTAGCAGCTGTAAAGTACCGCTGCTAATTGGATGACGCCCAATGTATCTTTCCTCCTGCTTTATTTTCCTAGATCATCAATATACTGTAACATGAAGATGTGTCCTCATACACCTAGCATCTATGCACCGGGTGTAGTATTGTATGCCGGCTATCGGGGTCCCACGGCGCACAGCATACCAGCACCGGAATCCCGACCGCCTGCATACCGACAGCGTGGCGAGCACAAATGAGCCCCTTGTGGTCATGGTGGTGCGCTATGCACGCCACGCTATCTATTCTCCCTCCAGGGGGTCGTGGACCCCCAAGAGGGAGAAACAGTGTCAGTATGCCAGCTGTCAGGATTCCAGCGCTGGTATACCGTGCGCCGGGACCCCAACAGCCGGCAAACTGAAGACCACCCCTATGCACCATATGGCACTGTTGTGACTGAGAGGCTCCAAGAGGTGTAGTGTACCATAGTTTTCTTTCAATTTTGCATCTTGTTTGCAATGCAGACACAGCTAAACACTATGCACAGTGTACTAGAGACACTAGGCTGAGACTTTTAATGCACAGGAATAAGTTTTTAAGTGTACAAAGTCGTACATGAAGCACACTGGAACACAGCACTTCAGATTCAGGTTCACACTCATTCACACAAATTACTGGCTGTGTTTGAAACAAGGAAGATGCTGACTGGTTGGTATTTTATCTCTGTCACCTTTTTCTTTCCTCTAGGCTTGATGCATCTACCCCATAGTGAAGTAGACACTAAGGGGGTAAAGTTACTAACATGGGAGTTCTATTTAAGAAGGGATGTTGCCCAAAGCAACCAATCAGATTCCACGTTATATGTGCTAGAAGGTGCTAGATAAATGAGTAGTAGAATCTGATTGGTTGCTACGGGCAACATCCCATCTTAAATAGTACTCCCATCTTAGTAAATTTACCCCTAAATTTGCTTAAAGTACTTCTACAGCACAAGCAATACTCTCACTTCAAACAAGTGAATGTAACTCACTTACTGTAATCTTGCTTTTGAATACTCATTATTTTAAAACAAACTTCATATTGCTTTTAACTGATATTTTTGCAAATATATTCTATGATAAACTTCTAATTTAAAATAAAAAATGCCAGATTTGTCTTCAGTAAGACTGTAAAATCATGTTCACATTTTAAAAAGTAAAATAACCCTAGAGCAGTATGGTTCCTTGTTGGTTGACAAAGAAGCCAATGTGTACCCACTGAAATGAGACTACCCTGATATCAGATCCTGGCATGTGACATTATTCTTTCCTAATGTACTGTAACAGGAAGCCTAACTGTATATGCAATGAAGGAAGAACTTAACACATATTACATGAACAGTACAACAACTTTGTTAAACCAAAAAGCCCAAAAAATTCTAAAAAACAATTAGTTATAATTACATATTGTAAATTACAAAGTACAATGATATGGTTTTTTTTTTTTACAATTCATCAAGACCTTAGTGTTATAAAAAATTATTGTAGGGGGCGTGGCCTAGCCTATGAGCTGAGTGGAAGGGATTTTAGTGTGCTCCTGCTAGCTCAGCTTTAATACCCAGCCTAGCGGTGCCTAGCTTCCTGTATCCCCAGCTGATTCCTCTTGATATTGCTGGGTATTGGTGGGTTTAGGTTGCGGAGACGGGGAGCCCTTTTCAGGGTACCTGCGGGTTGCGGCCTTTCCCTCCACCTGAAGCCGGGGACTGCAGTGAGCTCTCCTTCCGAACGGAAGTGCGGCGGTGCGGGCCGGGGAGAGACACGGCGGCGGATGGGCCGGGGAGAGACACGGATGCCACTGTGAGTAGACGTGGACCAGAGACTGCTCCCTCTGCGGCCCAGCAACTGAGACCCGGATCGTGTGGCAGGAGAAGCGGCGGCCCAGAGCGGCCGGTGAGTCACCGCCCCCTCTCCAGTTGGCCTTGCGGCGTGTACAAGCAGAAGCCAGCCCGCGGCTGCAGGTGGCTCATAATGCGCTGCAGGGGAGACGCACTGCTCCCTGCACCTACTGGTCTCTGTGGGGTGTGGGAGTGCTGGAGCCCCCTGTAGAGATTGCGGGGTGTAAGCGATCCCAACCATCTGCCTTTCTCACCCGGTGCATGTTATTGTGGAGGGGCTGAAGCTCCGTGGCCCCCATATACATATGTCTATCTAATTAATCCAAAAATCCAAAGCAGGCTGGTGTGTTTGGGTGGTGCTGTTCTTGCACCAATAGTCATATTGCTACCTTCCTGCTGGTATAGTCCCCCCTCCTTACTCCTGACTCAGCTTCTCCCGCAGCAACTTCCCTGCTGCACTCATGGATCTGCTGTACCCCCCCGCAAGTTCCCACTGGATGCTGTAACCTGAGTGTTCTGGGATCTGACCAAGCTCTGGGATCTACTGCATGGGACACCTCATTCTCTCCCCCCCACGCCTCCTATTTGCCGTCCATAAACGGTCCTCCTCTACCCATGAGCTGTTACGCTCTCGCCTGCTGAGGGTCCGCGACCGGCCTCTACCCTTTATTAGGGGGCACAACAGTTATATTTCTATCTCTTCACAGCGTACCCTGATATACTGCCCCTGTTTGGATTCTACAGACCCATTTTTGATACACTGACCCCCCCTGTGGTCGATGTTGCTCACAGCTATGAGACTCCTACTCTTGCCTAAACAGTCTGGCCCTGGTGTTCCTCGCGGCTGCGATGGTCTCTAGATGAATAACACCCCATGGTTGGCTTGACCGCCTCATAACCCACCTGTGTCAATTCCTATCCCCCCCTCTCTATTGCAGCTTTACTGGACAAGATAGTTCTCCCCTCGGCTGGCATCCATTATGTCACAAAGGAACAAGAAGACTCCCCAGGCCTCCGCAAACTTCTTCGGGAACAAGGCTAAAGGTCCCCAGACTATGGCACCCTCCCCAGAGTCCCCTTCGTCGCCACACTCTTCAGAATCGGGTATCGATCCTCAGATACAAGCTGTGATGTCTGGCCTCCTGGAAGGCGTGCAAACAGCCTTTAAGCAGGAATTATCCAAAGCTGTCTTGGACTTCAAAACGGAGATCGCCTCGCTTGGAAATCATACGGATGCCTTGGAGACGAAGACCGGCGACTTATGTCGCTCGCAACAGCGTCTAGACCACGAACTCTCGAGGCTCCATGCTGAGGTTGAGACCCTGAAGGAGCGCCAAGAGGACCAAGAGAATCGATCCCGTCGCAATAACTTGCGCATACGTAATGTGGCGGAATCGGTTCAGAGCTCTATGTTGCCTTCCTTCTTGAAGGACCTCTTTCAGTATTTAGTCCCGGACTTCTCTGACGAGGATTGCCTCTTTGACAGGGCACACAGGGCCCTGCGGGCCAAACCTTCGACATCACAACCCACGCGGGACATTATAGCCCGTCTTCATTATTACCGCTCGAAGGAGAAAATTATTGCCTCAGTCCGGGATTCCTCTGATATAGCCTTCCGGGGCATGCAACTGCAGATTTGTCAGGACCTGGCGCCCTCGACCATCCAGAAAAGACGGGACCTCCAACCGATTACTAAGCTTCTACACCACTACCAAATCCGATATCGATGGGGATTCCCCTTTTAGTTGCAGTTTTCTTTTAATGGCATCAACTATACATTTAAGACCCTGGCTCAAGGGCAGGAACTGCTTCGTAAGCTTGATCTGCTCCCAGATTTGTTGTCCTCGTCTCTCGACCCGTCTGCCTCACTGAAATCACAACGACCCCGTCCGCCTCAACCAGACTGGACGAGAGTATCTCGTCATAGAGGTGAAGATGATGCTCCCCCTTGATTGTCTGCCTTCTTTCCTACTACTGGTTTCAATATGCAAGAAAAAGTAGCAGCGCTAATTGCAGTAACAAAAACAATTGAAAATAAGAAGGATTGAGTGATGAATTAATTTTACAATTTAATAAAAGATGAAAATATATCGGCCTTTTAAAATGGATACAGAATCCACAAACAATTCCAAACAATTAAAAACAATGCATATGGGTCTGATAGTGATAAAGACTGCCTAACACATTAACATCAGTTCCTGATTAAAGAACCTGGAAATTATAGCAGATGGAGACAGACTGACAGCGCAGTCACACCAGTGCACTTTACCCGGAAACCGCTAGAGGTGTAGTCCCTTTGAGAATGTCTCTGATGTTTTTGTCCAAACTCAGCCAGATTTGGGATCCTCATTTAACACGGTGTCCTCTTTGTGAAGATAGGGTAGATGGTGCTCCTTAGTCATGGAATAGTTGTCTCAATTGAACTGCAGATGGAAAAGTCCAGTGTTTGGTCCGGATGTGGTAGGACAGTCAGAATAGCGTGATAGTTGACCCAAGTAGCCTCCTCCTTACGCGTTTTGCTGCAAGGCACTGCAGCTTTATCAAGGAACGGATGTTAATGTGTTAGGCAGTCTTTATCACTATCAGACCCATATGCATTGTTTTTAATTGTTTGGAATTGTTTGTGGATTCTGTATCCATTTTAAAAGGCCGATATATTTTCATATTTTATTAAATTGTAAAATTAATTCATCACTCAATCCTTCTTATTTTCAATTGTTTTTGTTACTGCAATTAGCGCTGCTACTTTTTCTTGTGTTTCTTTGAGTATATGATTGGGGTGTAACTACCCCCAAATGTTATAGCAGCAGCATTAGAAACACAGCACCTGAAAGCGCCCGATCCTCCATTCATTTGGTAAAACATCTTCTTGGTTTCAATATGCCACTGTTTCCGCTTGCTGGAGGTTCCCCTGGACTGGATTGACCATCTCCGGGTCTTTGGACCTCCTTTGGGTTTTTTTTTTATATATAAGTTGCGGGATGTCTTGCCCTTAAGGTTCTATATCCAATGACATTTGCTATTTACATGGTGTTTTGCTTGTGTTTTTTTTTTTTTTTTCACTGGGGGCCCTCCACGGAGCGGGTTGACCTGGTCCCTGCTTCATGGACCCTCCTAGTTTATTGCATGCACTATATATGAAGGTTCTTTGAACGTTTCACCTGTCATGTCTGCTAGTGTACGTTTTGATTTCTGGTTTATGTTCACAGGATGACCGGTTGTTTTGGTGGTTTGACCCTATGATGCCTACCCTACCATGTAGATCACATGTAGTTGCCATATTATTCTCCTTGATACCCTCCTTCCCGCTCCTTCCTCCCCAGTTCTTCTCCCCCCCTCCACTCCATTTTTCCTTCTTCTCCCCTTCTCCCTCCCTCCCCTTCCTTCCTCCCCTGACACAGGATTTGTCCTTGTATGTTATAGTTTTTTGGCCTTGGCCATTCTGTTCTCGGTCAGGCTGCTGAGCCTGGTATGGTGGTTTGTGCCACTACCCCCACGCTCCCTGCCTTGATTGCTTTTTTGACTATATTTTTCTTTAGTTTGGCGGTCCTGTTACGGGCCCCATTGCTACAGGGTTTTTGCCCGGACTGGCTTTTTCTCCTTTCTTCTGGCTATTTTTTACCTTTCTTCTGTGGCCTTCTTTTCTCTCATCTCCCTTTTCTCCTCTTGTCCTTGTGGTGGAATCTGGGTAACCATTCTACTTGCTCTTATTCCTTTATGGATTGTTGGATCCTGGGAAGTCTTTGTTTTGGTGCCCCATTTTTATGGCTCTCAATGAGATGTTGTTACTCAAGCCGCTATGCCCCTAAAGATACTATCCGTTAATGTAAATGGCCTCAATTACCCCAAAAAGCGGACGGTGCTCCTGGGCGCCTGTAGACGTGAGAAGGCTGATGTAGTCTTTCTTCAGGAGATTCACCTTGCGGGCTCCCATACACAACTTCGCGGTAGGCAATTTACGCAAACTTATTTTGCTTCAACAGATTGTAAGAAACGTGGGGTTGCAATTTTAATTAATCGCCACGTTCCCTTTACACACAGCAAAACTGTGGCGGATCCAAACGGTCGGTACCTGATGGTTATTGGTGCCCTCCGTTCTGAAGTCTTGACACTTATTTCCATATATGCTCCTAACCAGGATCAGCCTCAGTTTTTTCACTCTCTTTTCCGACACATTAGCAAGGTTGCACAGGGCCATATTGTGTTGGGTGGGGATTTTAACACCATTCTTGACCCCAGTTTAGATAGGACTAGTCCCCCCCTTGCCTCTAGAGCTTCACGCACGCTTGCAGCCTCCTTTAAATTTCACGACCTGCGGGACTCATGGCGCCTCTGCCACTCGGGAGCCAGAGACTATACCCACTACTCGGCCCGGCACCAACACTACTCCCGGATTGATATGTTACACATTTCATCATCCATTGCCTCTAGAATCACTGATGCAGGAATAACCCCTTTCACTTGGACTGACCATTCTGGTGTTTATGTTCTCCTGGATTTGTATCATTCCGCACACATTGTTCGCAAATGGCGATTCGATGAATCCCTGCTGCTTAACTCGTCAATCTCCTCGGAAATACAACTGGCGATAGATACTTTACTGAGAATACCACGCCTGATGTCTCTTCGGGTATAATTTGGGAGGCTCATAAGGCCACCTTGAGAGGTCTCCTCATGGCGCGGACCTCCTCGCTGCACAAGAAAGTGACGCAGGAGATACACTCGTTAGAATCCCAAATAGCCACCTTAACCGCCCAACATACACTAACTTCCTGTCCTGCCTTACTTACACAGATCACTAACTTACAAGGCCAACTGAATGCGCTTTTGTCCCATCGTGCGGCTCTCATTCTGCGGAAATTAAATCAGAAATTCTATGACAAGGCGGACAAATTAGATTCCCTGCTGGCGAATAAATTTCGACACAAACAGGCGACTGGCACAATCGACAAATTGTATTCCCGAACTCTGGGTGGGCCTACTTATTATTCGAAACAAATGGTTGATGAGTTTAGGGATTACTATAGCTCTCTTTATAACTTGACGACTCCGACGCATTCCCCCTTCTCCCGACCCGGAGGGGTTACGTTCCTACCTGTCCTCAACCCCTCTGCCGGGCATACCCACGGCTCAACTAGACACACTAAACCAAGATATCTCAGTAGAGGAGACGTTGACAGCTGTGAAATCCATGCGGTCCTCAGCCGCTCCTGGCCCTGACGGTTTCACGGCACAATATTATAAACACTTTGCTAAAACACTAGCCCCTCACCTTACCGCCCTCTTTAATCAGATATTGGGGGCGCGTCCTTTGCTCCGGCGACTACTCAAGCTGATATAGTTGTGATCCCCAAGCCTGACAGAGACCCCACTCAGTGCGGTAATTATAGGCCCATCTCATTGCTCAATGTCGATCTGAAAATTTATGCAAAAATCCTAGCCCTGAGACTGGCCCCCATTCTCCCTGCACTGGTACATCCAGATCAGGTTGGATTTATTCCAGGCCGACAGGCTTCTGATAACACCAGGAGGGCCATTGATACTATCCATTCTATCCACCAACAAAAGTCCTCTTCCCTGTTGCTAGCCCTGGATGCGGAGAAGGTGTTTGATCGCATTTCGTGGCCCTTCGCCTTCTCGGTTCTCCAACGCATGGGCTTTTCTGGTAAGTTTTATGATGGTGTCTCTGCACTGTATCGCAACTCCTCAGCACAGGTCTCTGTCAATAGGGTTACTTCTTCATGCTTTCAGATATCTAACGGTACCAGACAGGGATGCCCGCTCTCGCCCTTGATTTTCGCCCTTGTCATGGAGCCTTTAGCGGCCAGGGTTCGTCTCAATCCAAATATTACAGGGATTCGAATTGGCCGCATGGAACACAAAATTGCACTTTATGCCGACGATGTACTGGTTTCTCTTTCAAACCCGACATCGTCACTTTCTCCTCTCCTCTCTGAGATTGACCTATACTCTCAATACTCGGGTTATAAGATTAACGCTACTAAAACAGAAGTTCTTGATTTTTATGTCACCCCTGAGTCTAGGTCGCAACTAGAATCAACATTTCCATTCTCCTGGCATAACCGAAAACTCAAATATCTAGGTATTTATCTAACCCACAGACATCATCAACTCTTTCAGGCGAATTTCCCACGTCTTTTGGACCGAATTTGTTCTGACCTCCAAACATGGTCCTCCTATTTTATTTCATGGATTGGACGTGCCAACTCTGTAAAGATGAACGTTCTTCCCAGACTCATTTATCTTTTTCAAACGCTCCCGATCTATATCCCCCCCTACGTTTTTAAATTCTTGCAATATCAAGTTTCCCGTTTTTATCTGGGCCAATAAACATCCTAGAATTAAACTTTTGCTGCTACAACGGCCTTCCCGGGGCGGAAGTTTAGGCATACCCAACTTCAAATACTATTATCACACAGCCCAGGTGGCATCCTGTGTTCAGTGGTGTGGCCCGAAGGTGGACAAGGTGTGGATAGCTATTGAAGCCGGCGAGCTGGGACTCTCCACACTCTCTTCCCTCTTGTGGCTTCCAAGAACCGCCCGCCCTCGTGCCACCTCATCTCACCCAGTGGTGACCCGTTCCTTATATATTTGGGATTTTGTTGTGAGGAAACATCAATTGGCCCCTAACCCATCCCCCCTCATACCTCTGTTCCACAACCCTGCCTTCCCTCCTGGAATGGTTGAATCCGCTTTCCCACTCTGGAAACAGGGAAACGTTGCCTTTCTTAACGACATTACCTCTACTACACCCTTTCCTGCGTTTACCTAGATTCAGACACAATACTCTCTCCCTCATAGTGAATTTTTCCGCTACCTCCAACTTAGACACTTTCACTCCAGGGTTCATATTACTCTCTCTTCTAGGCCTCTCACCACTCTAGAGAATATATGTTGGCGACGCTCTTCTACGAAAGGCCTTATATTGGATCTCTATACTTTGCTATTGCAGAGCTCTGCTACCCCCAGAGATCACAGAGAATTGGCCTGGGAGAGAGACTTGGGTATTACTTTGGATGAGAAGGAATGGGATGAAATTTGGAGTAATGCGTCCTCTAGCTCTATCTATGTCAGGATAAAGGAAAATGTGTATAAACTGGTGTACCGTTGGTACTATGTACCTTCGCGATTGAAGGCGATGTTCCCTGATGCTACGGATGCCTGTTGGAGGGGCTGTGCTTCTGAGGGAACATATATGCATATCTGGTGGACCTGCCCGAAATTGATACCTTTATGGAAGGAGGTTGTCCGACTTCTGTCTTCCCTATTTTCCACCCCAATCCCCCTGGACCCTAAATACTTTCTACTGCCTCTGGACCTTCCGGATTTGACTACACATCAAAACAAGTTATTACGTCATGTGGCTACTGCCACGACATGTCAAATAGCGAAGGCCTGGAGATCGCCCTCCCCACCGTCCCTACAATCCATTGTCACTTACATTTGGTACGTTTATAAGATGGAATATATGACCAGTCTTATTAGACAATCTGCCAGGGCGTTCGATAAAATCTGGGCACCCTGGCTCACTTCTCAAAATGCCCCCTCCCCATTCGGTAACTGATTAAGCTGCCCACCCTTATTTTTATGTTGCCTGCCCGGATTCCGCCACTCGGACCTCCCCTCCTCTTTCTACATTCCCTTTTGCCTACAATCTTATTTCTTCCTTTTCCGGTCCCTATTCTTCCTGTTCTCTCACTCCCCTGGGTTGGTTGGCCACACCATGGACCTAGAGGACTCTCTCCTTTCTTGCACTATCTCTGTTATCTCACTTTAAAAAAAGAAAAAAAGATTTACTCACTTGATTACTGTTACTTCCTAGTGGTGTACATCTTAGCACTAAAATGTTTGCTATGTTTATGAAACACACCGTTTATGTGTATTACTGTGGATCGCCCAATAAAATTCTTCTTAAAAAATATATATATTTTAAGTTATTACTGCTGCAAATTACATATAACTTTAATTTAAGCATTTAAAATGCATTATTTTGTCTGCTTGTCATTAAAGTTGGAAAAATACCTAAAGCTTGTGAAAGTCAGTCATCTTGTCAAGAAACTTGGAAATACTCACAAAGGAAAATTGTTACTTGAAATAGATAAGAAAAGTTTTTGAAAGGTTTAGACTGATTTTTAACAAAAGGGAATTCTCTGACTTATACAGAAGGGAAGTTGACTCATCCAGAAATTGCATGCTATCTTGTGGGAAAGAATGAGTATTTCACCAGTCCTTCCATAATAACAATGAAAAATAAAGTGATGCTGATGTTGTGTTTCCAGTTCTTTTTTTAACAACATCTCATTCTTTACTTGGTACAGTTTAGTTATTACGACATACATAAAAAAAATATGGACAAACCTTACACTTATGGCCTGGTGATGAGCGGTACCTGGTTTCCTCCAAACATGATTCCTTATTTCAAAGGAGATATATTTTTTGGAAAGGTAATCAATTTAGAAGTACTTTCTTTAAAGTTCCTTACCTAACATTGCAGAGTAATAGCAAATGTTAAATTTAATGTAGGTGAGAGTTTACTGATAACGTGGTGTTGACATTAAAAAATGTATTAACTCATTCACACTATTTAAAATTCAATTAAAATGTTTGCATAATATAGTGCATCCGGAAAGTATTCACAGCGTTTCACTTTTTCTAAATTTTGTTATGTTAAAGCCTTATTCCAAAATGGAATAAATTAATTTTTTCGCTCAAAATTCTACACACAATAACCCCATAATGACAATGTGAAAAAAAGTGTTTTTGAGGTTTTTCCAATTTTTTTACGATATTTAAAAAACTAAGAAATCACATCTCCATAAGTATTTACAGCTTTTGCTCAATACTTTGTTCATGCACCTTTGGCAGCAATAACAGCCTCAAGTCTTTTTGACTATGATGCCACAAGCTTGGCACACCTATCTTTGGGCAGTTTCACCCATTCCTCTTTGCAGCACCTCTCAAGCTCCATCAGGTTGGATGGGAAGCATTGGTGCACAGCCATTTTCAGATCTCTCCACAGATGTTCAATTGGATTCCAGTCTGGGCTCTCCTGGGCCACTCAAGGACATTCACAGAGTTGTCTTGAAGACACTCCATTGATATATTGGCTGTGTGCTTAGGGTCATTGTCCTGCTGAAAGATGAACGTCTCCCAAGTCTGAGGTCAAGAGCGCTCTGGAGCAGGATTTAATCCAGGTTGTCTCTGTACATTGCTGTATTCATCTTTCCCTCTATCATGACTAGTATTCCAGTTCCTGCCACTGAAAACATCCCCACAGCATGATGCTACCACCACCATGCTTCACTGTAGGGATGGTATTGGCCTGGTGATGAGCGGTACCTGGTTTCCTCCAAACATGATGCCTGGCATTCATGCCAAAGAGTTCAATCTTTGTCTCATCAGACCAAAGACTTTTGTTTCTCATGGTCTGAGAGTCCTTCAGGTGCATTTTAGCAAACTTCAGGTGGGCTGCCATGTGCTTTTTACTAAGGAGTGGCTTCCGTCTGGCTACTCTACCATGCAGGCCTGATTGGTGGATTGCTGCAGAGGTGGTTGTCCTTCTGAAAGGTTTTCCTCTCTCCACAGAGGAATGCTGTAGCTCTGACAGAGTAACCATTGGGTACTTGGTCACCTCCCTGACTAGGGCCCTTCTCCCCCGATCGCTCAGTTTAGACGTCCGGCCAGCTCTAGGAAGAGTCCTGGTGGTTCCGAACTACTTCCATTTATGGATGATGGAGGCCACTGTGCTCATTGGGACCTTCAAAGCAGTAGATATTTTTCTGTGCCTCAAGAGAATACTGTCTTTAGGTCTACAGACAATTCCATTGACTTCATGCTTGGTTTGTGCTCAGACATGCACTGTCAAGTGTGGGACCTTATACAGACAGGTGTGTGCCTTTACAAATCATGTCCTCTCCACTGAATTTACGACAGGTGAACTCCAATTAAACTGTAGGAACACTTCAGGGATGATCAGTGGATACAGGATGCACCTGAGCTCAATTTTGAGCTTCATGGCAAAAGGCTGTGAATACTTATGTACATTTGATGTCTTAGTTTTTTATTTCTAATAAACTTGCTAAAATCTCAAGTAAACTTTTTTCACGTTGTCATAGGGGGTCATTCCGAGTTGATCGCTAGCTGCATTTGTTCGCAGCACAGGGATCAGGCTAAAAAATGGCAGTTCTGCGCATGCGTATGTGGCAGAATGCACATGTGCGACCTACGGGCACAACAACTGATGCAGTTTTGCACAGGGTCTAGAGATGCATTTCAGTCGCACTGGTTGCCGCAGAGTGATTGACATGAAGTGGGCGTTTCTGGGTGGCAACTGACCATTTTCAGGGAGTGTTAGGAAAAACGCAGGTGTGCCAGGGAAAACGCAGGTGTGGCTGGGCGAACGCTGGGCGGGTGTGTTACGTCAAATCCGGAACTGAATAGTCTGAAGTGATCGCAAGCGCTGAGTAGGTTTTCAGCTTCTCTGAAACTACACAAAAATTTTTTGTAGGTGCTCTGCAAAACAACCGTTCGCACTTCTGCTAAGCCAAAATACACTCCCAGTGGGCGGCAGCATAGCATTTGCACGGCTGCTAAAAACTGCTAGCGAGCAATCAACTCGGAATGAGCCCCATTATGGGGTATTGTGTGTAGAATATTGAGGGGAAAAATGAATTTATTCCATTTTGGAATAAGGTTGTAACATAACAAAATGAGGAATAAGTGAAGCGTTGTGAATACTTTCCGGATGCACTGTGTGTGTGTGTGTGTGTGTGTGTGTGTGTGTGTGTGTGTGTGTGTATATATATATAAAATACTGTATGACAGTGGCACATCTATCTATTTATCTATCTATCTGTCTGTCTGTCTGTCTGTCTGTCTGTCTATCATATATATCTGTCTATCTATCTATCTATCTATCTATCTATCTATCTATCTATCTATCTATCTATCTATCTATCCATCTGTCTAATATATTTTGGTAGGGCCATGAGTAAAAGGTTAGTGACATATAAATAAATATGTTTAATAATACTAATAATTATGAAAATGGTTATGAGATTATGATGAGGTTGATTATGCAACATCTGAAACATATATTTTTGTTTTACTATATTTGGGTACTCTGCAATAAATTTGGTGTTAATTTATTAATAACAACATATCAATGTATTTATAAAGAACAATGTTACTTTAATTCTAAAAAAATAATAACACGAATTGTATTTGATTCATTATGTACTGTACACCCAAAAGCATCACCTAACAGATGAGGACATCTATGACCTGGAGCTCACCTGCAATGGATCATATTTCTAGTGAGCAGTGATAGTTCACTATGTTTGCAGGAGAATAATTATTTTTAATACAATTTTTTGTTCTATTAAAACTACTGCAGTGAAATGAGATGTGCATGTATTACTTTCTTTTATGTCTGTTTTACTGCATTAGCCTTTGGCATTCTTGGAAAAGACTCAGAACTGACCTTTATGACATCTATTCACTTGTAAGACTCATTTGCAGTTAATCACATCTTTTATAGGCTTAAATCTATTAAAAATCCCAAGCTTAACTTAAGTTCATGGCCTATTTTTTTGCAATGACTCATCTTCTGATTTATTTTAGTCATACAAAACTATGTGTATATATAAATAGATAGATAGATAGATAGATAGATAGATAGATAGATAGATAGATAGATAGATAGGGGCAGTGCCTTAACTAGACATTTTTGCACTGTGTGCAAGAAATGGCATCGGCGCCCCGCTCTATGTAAAATAGAGGCAGCGCGCAACGTAAGTGCGTGCAAAAAAAATAGGGGTGTGGCTTCATGGGGAAGGGATGTGGCCACAAAATAATACCAATTCATATTACAGTGCACAGTAGTCTCCATTATTCAAATTACGTTGCACAGTAGCGCCACTACACCAGGTAGAGCCCCTTTTACACATTACGACAGATTCCCCTTTTAAATATTACAGCAGACATCGTCCCCTTTTTACACATTACGACAGACAGTCCCCCTTTTTACACATTATAGCAGACAGCATCCCCTTTTTACACATTACGGCAGACAGTGTCCCCTTTTTACACATTACGGCAGACAGTGTCCCCCTTTTTACAGATACGGCAGACAGCATCCCCCTTTTTACACATTACGGAAGAAAGCATCCCCCTTTTTACACATTACGGTAGACAGTCCCCCTTTTTACACATTTCAGGCAGACAGCGTCCCCTTTTTACACATTACGGCAGACAGCGTCCCCTTTTTACACATTACAGCATACAGTCCCCATTTTTACACATTACGGCAGGCAGTCCCCCTTTTTACACATTACGGCAGACAAACAGAATAGATAGATAGATAGATAGATAGATAGATAGATAGATAGACAGACAGACAGACAGTCAGAATATATACTTACTGTCTCTTCGCTGGCTCAGGCAGTCAGGCTCCTCGGTGAAGCAGCTGCTGGCAGATCCCGGGCAGGCAGGGAAGGAGGAGGAGGAAGGGGGAGGACGGAGCAGCAGCAGCACACTGTAATTGGTGGCACAGCCGCATGCAGCTGTCCCT